>NW_020623156.1:2574028-2574311 GCF_003573695.1 Papaver somniferum
GATAATTCATGTTGTAAAATGAATTCGTAATGATAAATAAGTATGATAGTTCATAGTGTAGAATGAACTCGTAATAGGTGTTCATATTATAAAATGAACTCGTAAATGGTAATCCACATTGTAGAATGAACTCATGGTAGGTGTTCATATTGTAGAATGAACTCGTGATAGGTGTTTCATATGGTAGAATGAACTCGTAATAGTAGTTCATATTACCGGTTCATTTTGTAGAATTAACTCACATGATATTCTATTCAAACAGTTCACTTTATGGAATGAATTA
>NW_020623156.1:2574321-2610518 GCF_003573695.1 Papaver somniferum
CGAGTACATTATACGAAGTACAACAATGTGTTTATTGCATTTAATGTGGGAATGTCGTCTCCCAACACATCTTCGCCATATTCCTTTATAAGAAATGGTCATTTACTTACATTTAAACCTCGACTAATCATGGGAGTGCTATCAGTATGCGTGTCCTTGTTAAACTGCCTGACAACTTTGGACATATGCAAACTGGTGGAACAATATACCACAAGCTCGGTATTCAAATAACTTTTAAGGTCTCTTATTACATCAAGAGTACTCAGCATGTCTGCAACATCGACATAGATATATAGCTACAATTCCAAATCAGGAACTTTCTTGTGAATACGCAAGGAAAAATAACTTACTTGTCTATCCTCTCCAAATCAAATAGTCACTTAGACAAGTATACCACATCCGCATGATTGCTTCAATTTATAAGTGAGCGTTGTATCTAACTGTTAACGCACTCTGTGGTTTAGAGTCACTTGATTTGGGAAACAAAAGGCTATCAAGTACTTTTGTAAATATCTTCTTCTCTTGAACATATAATAAAATTTCATGAAAATCTATCGGTGAAATCTCTATATTTGATAGTCATACATTCGTGGAACCCTAGAAAATACTATGAAAACCAAATTCTTTTGTTAAAAAGAAATACCTGGTAAAGCATCCATAATATTATAACCATAAGATCATAACCATGCTAATCTTCAAGAAGTAATCCATCACAGTTCTCGAACGATTAATTTTTTTTTTGCACAGCCGATAGAGTCGTGCCGATAACGTGTTGTAGTAGAACTAGAATATGGAGGAACAGAAGAAGGAGAACTCTTATTCAATAGAGATAAATTATATGTTACATAGGTTAAAGCCTCTGTATATAGGTTATGAGGTAAACTTTGGTTCCATCTATATGGGCCGCACATACATGGGCTCAAGGCCCTATAACAATTTTAAATTTTTATTTATTTATTTTTGTTAAGAGAGAAAAAAAAAAGAAAAAAGGGTATTTCTCCCACTATTAAAAGATTATGTCATCATTGATGACGTCATCTCGCTTGGTTGTTGTCCACCATAGGGCTGAACAATAATATATATTTAAAAAAAATGACCAACCAAACAGTTGACTAGGTCAACAGGACCAAATTAACTCAATTATATTTTTTCTAGGACTATACGATACTTTCTAAATGATCTAGATTGAAAAGAAAATGATTAAGAGTTAAAGTTACATATCACGGTCATAATGAGCAAGATCCACTTCTCCAACTACTTCACAAGAATGTAGCTGGTAATAACAATTACATTTAATCCTTGGCGCCGCATATCTCTTATCCTGATTTATAAACACATTTACGACCATAAGATTTAGGCATCTTGTTGGATGCCCCATCCTAAAGATAATGTTAGTTATACATAAATGAAAGTTATGATTAAATATTTGTAGATAATATATATATATATATAGTTTGTTATTGAGAATCATTTAAGATCCTCAATAATATATATAATTTATAATTTTTTTATAATACGTTTATTGTTATAATCGCGTGTACCAAACAGCTACTGCTAACAGTGTACTGATACGTTGGACTATACCAACTCAAGGTATGAATATTAAACACTAATTAAACTAGGTGTATTAATTAGTTAGTTATACTATATGTACTTTGTACTGTGTAGTACAAGAGAAATACGAAAGGTCATAGTATTACTTAGTGGAGAGAAAAAGGGGCTACTCTACTTATTATTTCTATCTCCACAATCAGCTCAATAGGCCTATTTATAGGCGTACATGCATGAAAACTAATCTTAATTAAAAGACATGTACATGACCTGGTGTCCTTGACATATTCATACACCTGGTTTACATGGTGAGTCAGCCACTTTGTTATTTAACACGTCATATAACATTTATCATAAAAAGATTATCAACTCAAGTTAAAATACCGTCACTGAGCAAAACCTAAAAATACGAGAAACGAAAAGCAATGTGTAACATCTTTCTCACCTATATACTATTTTGGATTTCATTCCCACTTATGGGATATGGTAACTGGGATGTATTAAAAAAAAAAAATCAGCCCCCGGACACATTCCAGGCTCCGTTGCTGTTCATATTTATTATTATTCTTTTAGGGTTTTTCTCTTTCCTATTCTTTTTTATCGAGAAATCTATCTTGATTGTTTTGAATCAAATGCCTAAACCGCATATCGCAGAAAATATTTATAGGACACTGGTTTCCTGTTTTGGTTTGTTTCCATATTAAGATGGGCCTCCAAATAAAATTAAGAAAGAGTTTTATCAGGAATGATTTTTTTTTGAGACCGTGATTTTTTTTGGAATGTATAATTGGGGATACGAAAACTAATTGGGGATATGATAATAGGACAAAATAGGAATTTAAATAGTAAATTAGAGTTACCTCTATCGATGTATTTTAACTAATTCTAATCTACCTCTCGCTAATCATATTTAGTGGTTGATCATGATTAGCTGTTAATAGAATAGTTTGATAATGATTAGTATAAATCATAATCACTTCGTTTGGGTGAGAGTAAAAAGAAATTTTTTGAGGTGATATGAATTTGGTTAAAAAATGAGTACTCCCAACTTACAAAAGTCCGACAAATGTTACAAAATGTATAGAAAATGGGCGCTCCCAACTTACAAATTCCGACAAATGTTACAAAACGTATAGAAAATGGGCGCTCCCAACTTACAGTGCCAGAACTGTAAGTTATTTATCGAGCACGCCGGAACCATTTTTCGGCATGGTCTTTATCACTAATATGCTTCAATGTAAAAAAAATCACTTCGGCATGGTCTTCATCACTTCCGGTATTGTCTTCATCACTGATGCAATACCAGCGATCTAAAAAAAATCGTTTTCAAAGTGAGGAGCCGGAAGAGAAGGATAAGAAAATTCGAAACAGAGTGGGAAATATTCGGGTTTGATTTAGTTATTATTTGTTTTAAAGAGTAGTTTAGTATTTCCACCCTAAAAACACCCCTTAGCAGGAATTATTTGATGGAATGTTAATTCATATCCCCCAATTGCGCGTACAAAAAGAAAAACGCACCATTGGGGGATATAAATTAATATCCTTATCCAATAGTTTCTGTTAAGGGGTCTTTTTTGGTGCTGGGAATATGAAACTACCCTTTAAAAATATAAAAACTAAATTAAACCTAAATATTCTCCACTTCCTTTCAAATTTTAAATATTCCCCACTCCCTTTCAAATTCTCTTCTCCTTCTCTGCCGGCTCCTGACTTTGAAAACGATTTTTTATTCGGAAGTGATGAAGACCATGTCGGAAATGATGAAGACTATACCAGAAGTGATGAAGACCATGCCGAAAGTGATGAAGATCATACCGGAAATATTTTTACTTTTACATTGCTGGTATTGAACTTGTGATGAAGACCATGTCGAAAGTAATGTAGACCATGCCGAAAGTGATGAAGACCATGCCTAAAAATGATTTCGGCGTACTCGATAAACAACTTACGGTGCCGACGTTGTAAGTTGGGAGTACCCATTTTTCGGTATTGATTTTGTCGGTCTTTTGTAAGTTGGGAGTACTCATTTTAACCAAAGTCCTATTACCTAATTTTTTTCCTTATACTATCAATCAAGTGGAGTGATTATGATTCACACTAATCATTATCAAACTAATCTATTAACTTAGCTAGTTATAATTAGCCATTAAATATGATTAGTGAAGGGTAGGTTAGGAATTAATTAAAATACATGGATATGAGGTAACTCTGATTTACTATTTAAATCCCTATTTATCATATTATCATATCCCCAATTACTTTCCATATCCCCCAATTGCGCGTTCTTCTTTTTTGGGGGGCATTTAAGTTATTTGGCCAACCATTATTTAGGAATAAGGGATGTCCTAGTAACAGCAAGTGACTAAAATTGTCCTTTCACAACTTTTATTTTAATTTTAATTTTGATTAATTTTATTATATTTTTATTTTATTTATTTTTACTTTTATTTTAAAAACAGGTACCTAGCTCAACTGGTCATCCCCCTTCCCCAAAGTTTCATGCATTCCAATGGCGTAATATTGCATATATTAACATGGACGGTAGAGTTAGTTTGCTCCTCTTGTGACCCGCCTCATCCGTTTCGGCTCCCTTAGATAGGTTACCCATGAGGCTCGCTGGTAGGCTAGCACAACAACATGTTAAATTAATGTAGTAGTATGTTGTTGGAAATCAGCTTGTTAGGTTCCAACTAGTTAATGTAATATTCTTTATCCAATAATAAAAAGAATTACATTTTATTCGGTATGGTTCCACTAGGTTTTTTTTTTTCTTTTCCTTTTTTTTTTAACCTCAATTTGTTCTTTATATACGAACTTTTGTATATGGCACCAATTGTTGTGTTGGATCAAGTCGAAATTTTTTCTCTTATCTGAACTTAGTTCGTTAGAAAAAATATTGAGTTCGGTCAAGTCGATTTTCTTTTCAACAAACTTTTCTCTGAAATCCTATGCGTTGAGTTCGGTTATGTCGTAATTATTTTCTCTTAACCGAATTTTTCTCTAGAAACCTATATGTTGAGTACGGTTGTGTCGCAATTTTTTTTCCTAAGCGAACTTTACTTTGAAAACCTATATATTGAGTTCGGTTACATCGCAATTTTTCTTCTTAGCCTAGTCAATATACTCGGTTACGTCGCAATTTTTTCTCCTAACTGAACTTTCTTCAAATTATTTCTGTAAAATTTGTTTAAGAATAATAAATAATAACTAGACGTACTTGGCTAAGAAAAAAATTAGCCTAACCAAACCTAACAAAAAATATTAAAAATTAAAATTAAAAAAAATAGATAAAAGGCTTGCAAAAAGTTAAGCACAGTAATGTCATGACCCCGGTTCGAGAGAGTTTCTTTTGAAGAGAATATGTTTTGCAATTCAAAAAGGGGTTGCGGTGCGGCTTGTTGATCGCCTTCCTGCCATATAGTTTATTTCCTTTTATCCTTGGTTATTAATTTAGTTAGTTTTCTATCTGATACGTTAATTAAAAATTAAAATAATTTCAATAAATTAATTAAAAGAATTAAAAAAAAGTGAAAAAAATTGAATAAGAAAAATGATAATGGTATTTTGACCATTAACCAAAGTATACGTACGGATAAGGGGCGTTGAACTTTTCTTCATAATGACCTACCAAAAGTGAAAAAAATGGTCCCCTTCAAAAATTCCATGGTCTCCGAAAAATACTCCCTCCATCCTAAATTAGTTGAACCATTTGTAGTTTGAACAATTATTAAAGGAAAGAAGGGGAGTATGTTTATTTATTTTTTTACCAGTATGCCCTTATACATAATAACTTGTAAAACTTCGAAATAATTTATCTCCTGAACTATACCACAGTTTTTCGTAAATTTTATATCGTTAAAAAGCATTTTAAAACACCTACGTACGAATATAAACAAGGCTATCAAATTATATATATTTCTTATAGAAATAATAATCGATTAAAAGGGTAGTTTTAGAAATGGGTTATTTTGTTTTTGGTACTCAGGTTTTGTCCAAGTTTTGAGTTTGGTCTCACATTTGTCCAGCTTGGTGTTTGGTACCTGGAAAAAACGTTGACCCCGGTTGACCACGTTAAACATTGACTTCCGTTTAGTAATTATAAAAAATATTAAATAAAATCTAATAACTAAACAAATATACCAATGTACCCTTAACTTCACACATATTTATAGAATTATGTAACTCCCCTTCACCATCTTCTCCCGATAGAAAACTAACTTCCTTTCACCAACTTCTCAACCGTCCAAATTTCCTTCTCCAACTAACATTTCACGAAATGAAATCTCAGTAATTCGGTCAATACCCAGTTTTAATAAAACCTTAAACATCAATTACGTATAAGCCCTATGAAATACTACATATGAAATCATTCTTCTAACTACCATTGACATCAAATCTCTGTGCAACTGTTGCAGATCAATTACCCTAATTTCAATCCAAATAAAATTCCAATTGCATCTCAATCAAGACCTAATCTCAATCAACAATATCTCTTCAAAAACTGATTCAAATAAAACCTCATACGAACACTTCAATCTCACTTAGAATTCAAATCTGAGGTAACCCCATCTTCAATTCTTCTCATTCTCTTAATTGTATCCATATTCTTCCATATCATCAATCTCTACTTCCAACAGAACCAAGCTCTTGTAGTTTGGAACCCTAATTTTTCTCCTCAATATTTCAGGGCTTAAATCTCATCACAAATTCACAGCATTACTAACAACAGCTTCATTTTCTATATTGATTTCTTGTTGGAAACAAAACCCTACCCAATTCCATCATCAGAACCTCATCTTCTTGTTAATGAATCAATTTTATTAGTAGCAGCATCATCTCAAACTAGAATCAAACCCTCTAATTCGTCACCAATTTGTTCATCTTCACTGTTTCTCGGTCAAGAACAACATAAGCTCAAGATATATCTTAATAACCCACCAAACTCCTAAGATCAATAGTCTTCTTCTCCCAACATCAAACCAAACTCTTATCTGTCCTCGGCTTCGAATCCCATCTCCAATTACTCCGGCAGCAACAGAAATCATTGATTTCCCGGCAACAACAACCACCACCATGATTACCTGCTTTCTCTCACTGAAATTCCCATTCGAATCAAAACCCATAATGGATTAAAATAAGCTACTTTCGAACCCTAGCTTCTTTATGGCAGCATCAATATTTTCACCATCAACACGATCTCATCTCACATAGCAACAGAGAACCAGAAAGGAGATAATAAGTAACTTTTAGATTTAATCTTCTCTGCACAGATCGACCCCCTCCATAGATTCATCTGAATCTTCTATATCTCGATCCAATTTCATCGATCTTTTTGGCATTTCGTCTCTCATCTCTCGATTGTTGTGGAGGCGTAAGAAGATGGGTTAAAAAGTAAATTAGGTCTTTAGAGGAGTGAAAGGGTATAACAGTAACTTGGATTAATAATAAGATTTTATTTAATTTTTTAATAATTATTAAAGGAAAGTCAAAATCTAACCGGGTCAAGTAAAGTCAACGTCAATTCCAAGTACCAAATGCAAAGCTGGACAAATGTTAGACCAAACTCTAAAACTGGACGAAACCTGAGTACCAAAAACAAAATAACCCTTTAGAAATATATCCTTGATTAGTGAAATAGCTAATCTATTTGTGGGACAAAATTTAAAATCAATTAGCTCACCTATTGTGGGACGGAGGGAGTAATTTTTTATCAGTTACCTATTCCCAGAAGACAATCCCTCCGTTCCGATTTACTTGACGTTGTAGAGTTTTCACGGAGATTAAGAAATATCATAGAGAATAAAATCTTTCCAATTCTACCCATATTAATTCTTCTTAAAATTTTAAATGACTAGTTTTTAGTTTCTAGATTTTAGAGAAAGTTATCAATTCCCTAATAATTTCCTTGGGATATACTACCAAACTAGAATAGATTTAAAATTAGAGTATTCATTACAATAAAAATTAATGATTGTATGATTCCAAAGTAAGGGCAAATCAGTGAGAATATGAGAAAAATACTAAAACTATCATTTATTTTGGAACATAAAAAAACCCTAAAACATCAAGTAAAATAGAAGGGAAGGAGTAATATACTTGGTAGCTATCGTCAGTTACCGATAGCCTTACTTCACTTAACTCCGGCACCTAATTGCATTTGTAATTGTATTCCTCACATCGATTAGCACCACAAATCCTGGTTACTTCTTTCTTTGATAACTAAAGCTGAAATTTTTTGTTTCGTAGTTTCCATTTATTCTTGTGTGGCAGTGCGACCACAATATTCTGGGTTCTGGGTGAAGTCTTGTTTCTGAAGTGTTTTGTCGCTTCACTATTTCTTTGGGGTTGTCCTTTTTTTTTTTTTCTGATGGTCGAGCATTGTGATTCTTTTTTATGCATTAGGAGAAGTAGTAATCATACATGGTCGAATCCGTTTATGCATTAAAATTAGGACATGTTCGCGACTATCTACGAATGAGAAGGAAAACAAATCCAAGCACTTGCACATTTTAATAGAAAAGAAGAAACATAACAATAAAAACTGGACCGGCAAAGCCAGAGACATGGAGAGGTAAAAAGACAAAACAAGTACAAGCGAGGACAACTTGCTTCCATCGACATAATAGAATGAACACTAACAAAGCCGAGTTTAGCTCAACATAATTAATCCAGTTCCCTGATACCTCAGGGTTTCAGTGTGCCTTTTTAGATTTGCAAGTAACCTTATTATAGTCTCTGTGAGAGAAAGAATGAGAAATAAAGTTCCGACGACCATATAAATACCCGCCCATGGATTGTCAAAATATGTGCTCCTCAACGTCGCTTTGCAGAAATTCCAACGGTCACAGTAATATATGTTCACTCTGTTATATATATCAGCATAATAGTCGTCTTTCAAATATATGTCACAGCAAAGCTTATTGAAGATGTTAGACACATCGTCATCGCTGCCCAAATTATGTGTAATGATTCCCTGATTACGAAGTAATGTGACGTCTGCAGCAGAACTTACCAGGTTATCCATGAATATGGCATATGAGGTCATGTAATATGGAGATCCATTTCGATCAAAGTACTGCTCCGAAGCAATGTGATTCCTAAAAAAAACGACCAGTATTGATACCGACTACAAGACGAGGGATTTTCATGACTCCGTTGTCAAACTTAACATCTAGGAAACTACCATCATTACAGCCTATCTCAAAACTGACTCCTGCTCGTGCTAACTCCGTCGCACTTGGAATTACGATCCTGATAATTTATGAGAACTGCTGGGTGTAGGGCAGATAAATATGATGATGTACTTTAAAACTTGGAGTAACGCATTTTTAAGTACTGTGATCATATCTGTGCACAATGAGAATGGTGAAGAATTGATTTGAATAACATGCATTTCATTATTGCTATGAGGATCAGGGTGCATGGATTTAGCTACTAGATCGAGAAGATGCTTATTACCTTCACCCAGACATGCTTGTTGCAAGTTGGTAACATTATTGAGTTTTCTCGGCAACTCGATATGGTCTTTGAAGGAGTTTAAAGCCATTTCCCGAAAGGTCATGCCCTTTGAATTCTTTTCTGAAATTCGGTTGAGCAAATGTTCGAGAACATATATAGGAATTTGGTTTTCGATGAGCAAGAGATCCCAAAGAAGCGTATTCTTTCCCCGTATATTACGAAATAAAAATTTGTCGTCTATCAACTTTGGCCCTGTCAATGCTTGGAAGATTCCAATGATGAACAAACCATCGACCACCATCATTTCTATAAATTCTTTGCTTTCGAGGTTGATGGTTTCCGAGTAGCACTGTCGAACTTTTTCTTCCATCCCCCAACAGATTCAACACAATCCCTAGAAACCTTTTGTATTTTTACATTGCTTTAAGGTGTTCTTTTTCCCTATGGAAGGGACCAATGGATACCATTAAGGGAGCATATGAACTTGGCTCCGTCGTTTTGTGAAGCTTTTCATGCACTCTACGCATACAAATTAGCTCCTGATAAGGACGCCAAAGATGCTCGCTACTTCTGTCAAACTTGGCTATCATTTCTTCAATAGGAATTGATAGTTGTTCATTCTTCGCCTGAGGCACTAGAGGATGCTTTAGAACTCGGTTATCACCAGTAGTTGCCATAGCTCGTAAGGTTTAATATAGATCTGGAAAAAAAATATATCACCCTTGATATGAGAGTTCAAAAAGGACAAGAGAACTGAATAGCAGCGATTTGATAGCTAGAATTCTTCTAGATCCTCTTGATTTATAGAGAAGGTACTATAATGTCTACCATTTCTAGAAGTACTAAAAAAACACCCACCAGGGTGAAACAACATGGAAAGCACAACTAGTATCATTCTACAAGAAAATACAGAAAAGAAGAAGTTGGATTAGTCTAATTATTAAACTTGACTTCCACCATACAAATCCAAAGTTTGTCGATTCAGCCGCACCAAAAGCCGACTTAACGATCAAGTGCTGAGGTTTTAATTTAGGAAAATGGGACATTTGTCCGAATATTTTTAAAATATGGTTCTAATGGACAAGTAAAAATTAGTATGAGTGAAATAGACATCAAAAAAATAGCAAGAATAAAACTGGATTCATTCTGTCTTAAATTCTACAAGAAAATACAAAAAAGAAGTTGGATTAGTCTAATTATTAAACTTGACTTCGAGCATACAAATCCAAAGTTTGTCAATTCAGCCGCACCAAAAGCCGACTTAACGATCAAGTGTTGAGGTTTTAATTACGGAAAATGGGTCATTTGTCCAAAATATTTTTAAAACATGGTTCTAATGGACAAGTAAAAATTAGTATGGGTGAAATGAACACCAAAAAAATAGCAAGAATGAAACTGAATTCATCCTGTCTTAAACTTAAAAAAGAGCGAGGATGAAACTGGATGCATCCTGATGTAAATTAAAAATAAGAAAAAATATTTGAAAATGGGTAAGATAAAACTGTTTACATCCTGGCTATTTTTACATTCTCGTCCATTTGAACAGTATCAAATTTTACATGTCTTTTTCACCCAAGAATTATCGTTATTGGGTTAATTGACCAATTTTCTGTTTTAATTATTATTTATTTATATAAGAAGCCTGTGCACACAGTTTCAAGATTATGAAAGGAAGGACGTGCTTGATTAACTTGACGTGCTAATATGTAATTTACCTTACACTCGAGGATTGCAGCTATTTGACTCTTTGTTTAGCACTTCCTTCTGTATCCTTCTAGTTGACAATACGGGGGCATGTTCACTTATTGGTAAGGCACTAAGCGATTGTTGTCCTCGACTCATTAGTCATTTCCGATTTCTTTATATATTTTTTTCCCAGTAGGAAAGATATAGACTAACCAGGGGGAATACAAAATGAGTTTGGGTGTTAAGACTCCTTCTCTTTTTTCCAACATACGTGCATTGAATTTGAGATCAATGGAACGGTTTCCTGATTTATATTTTTAGTTACTGTTTGCTAAAATAGAAAGATATACATAAATGGGGATTTTAATAAAGTGCCACACTTCCTATTTTATGTTTAAGAAAATGTCACCGTTTTTTTCAAAGTTTATTAAATCCACACTCTTGATATTTTCCGTCACGTTTTTTTGAGAAAACAGTGAACTGGCGTTAGTATCCGTTAGCACATACGTGGCATTAAATCAGCAGCTTAAAATGACATTGCAGCCCCTGAATCAGTTAACTGGAACGAGTTAACCAGTGATTGAGCAGAGAGTTAACTTGCGACTCGGTGCACGTGAAAAAAACGAGTTAACCTGAATCCTATTCCTATTTCTCCTTACTAATCTGCCATTGATCCACTCAAATCCAGGATCATTAAGCTGCCTAAAGAGAATTGTTGCTGTGTTTTTGGAGAAGAGAGCCATTGCTACAATGAACGTCCACTGCATAAACAAGAATGCTACAAAGAACAATGCAAATCATCAATGCATATGAGAATATGCAAAAATGAACTTGAAAAGACAATTAACATGTAATCTGAAAATTAGTTCTTAACTAATATCATTTACATTCATAAAGCAAGATTATCCCATCAAAATAAAACTGATTTCTGGTACATATACATGTCCAGACCAGAATCAATATCTAAAGCAACCAAAAAAACTAAACAACACCTGCATACTTGTCCACAACATATCTAAAACAAACAATAAAGCACATACGCACTTCTACTTCCTAGTCTTCTTAGCCTTGGTTTGCTTTCCCTTTGTGACAGAGAGATGTTGACTGACATATCCAATACCAGCAAAGTTCTCACCGAAATTTTGATTATCTTGTGTAGATCCTTGAGTGCTAGGTCCTGCAGATGACTCACCAACAAATGATGATGTACCTCTGGATCTGTTCACCTTGGCTTTACCCCTTGCAGCGCTACTTTCAGGTTGATCTCTCTGTGTGAAGGTGCAGTTTGCAGCATCATACTCAATGCTTGGCTTGAATCCAGTTTGGTTTTTACCAACATCACCACCAGCACAGGTTCTCTTGTTGTGACCAGCAGTAGATCCACATTTTTCACACTTCTTTTTCTTCACCACAGTTTCAGGTTCATCATAGCTTCTCTTCCTCTTCTTTGCTAGTCTTCCAATTTTTCTCTGATAAAGAGGAGGGTTTAAGTTGATGTTCATGGTTTCCTGCCAGAAGAAGAGAAAAGAAGAGAAAGTTAAAGTAATGAAACCCTAAAGGGTTTGAGAAAAATAAATAAATAATATCTTGAAAAGTAAATGCACCACATTCAATAAAGTTTATAAATCCACCTTGTCTTCCCATACCCATTCAGTTATGTCTTCTAATGGTGTGACAACATTTGCACATGTGGTCCTATAATATTCCACAGAATAGTAAGGAGCAAAATAACTGTTCAACCAATAAAACAAAGGTGTGTCAGTGTACAAGGAACAATAAATAATACAAACCACTTACAAAAACAAAAGTAAATGAATACTACAAAAAAGTTATTGAATAATACAAACCACTTACTCTTTCCAGTTTGGCCTGAGCAGTTTCAATACACATACAACATGTTGAATCAGTGCTTTCATCTCCAACTTTATATGTCTTAACAATATCTTCATAATCAATATCATCCTCTTCATCACTGTAATATATTGGTGGAGCATTTGGGTCTTCAATGTGGTAACATTCATCCAGAGTAGTGTTCTCTAGCACCACATTCTCCTCCTCGTCATCACTGCTGACCCCTGCATCATTGTTCTTCACTGCATCAGTCTGGTTCACTGCATCAACCCAGTAATCATGGTTAAAGTTTTCAATCACTTGAATTGGTACACTGCTAGAACCCACAACACTGGCTTGACTAAGGCAAGAATAACCCTGAGATTCCATTTCATTTAACAGATCCACAAACAATTTCCTAGATACTCCTCCATTTGAATTTTCAAACTTTGACTGAGCTTGCAACCTTGGTGATCTCTTTACAGCCTTTTCTGGTGATCTCCTTACAGACTTTTCCTTCGAAACTGGCTTTTTAGCAATCCTCTTATGGGACTTCTTTAGAGTCTCATCAATTATTATCACTGGTTGTTCCATTGCAGCCTCAATGAAGTCATTGTCATTCCCAAATTCAGAATTTAATATCTTCAAATGTAAACATATAAATCCTTTATCGTCAGGTACTACATGCTCCCAAAACTTAAACAAGTCCTCATTACTATCCATAATCTCAGAAAAACATGGTTCTATCATCCAATATAAACTAGGAATTTCATTTTTAGAAAGGCGCAACTTAACATGCAACATCTGCTCAAATTCCTTGAGGTCAATTTTTTCTCTATCCATGTAGGGAAGAACAAAGTCATATTACTGTCCATAACCAACACGCTGATGTCTCTATATGGATAATATGTTTCATCAATGCATCATAAATAAACAAATAAACTTCAGTAAACCCCCAAATTTCTAATCACTGAAATCCAAAAGCCTTGGTGTGGTTTCATTTCCGTGAAGGATAGGATAGTAAATTAACACACTACACGTGTGGTAATCTCGTGAAGCTAATCTTGAGTCGTCGATATATAGACAGGTGTAAGAATCTTGACCTGGTCAGCGAACTTTTGACCAATTAGGTGGGTCCAGACGGAAACACTAACAGTTGTGGCATTTAATAAATTTTGAAAAAAACGGTGGCAGTTTCTTAAACATGAAATTGGAAGTGTGGCAGTTTGTTAAAATTCCCTATATAAATCAACCAAAATACTTCATCCAGTTAACAACGCTTGTATAAGAAGTCATTTCTTCTTAACAAATGCATCCAAAGTTTATTGTTTTTCCCTTCCACCTAACCTTAAATTTTTTTAGTGCATGCACAATTTCTAGAATATTTTGTTCCGGCTATAGCAACTCTTACTGCTCGAAAGGCCTCTTCTGATGACAAATTTGGTATGATTGTATTATCTAGTTTAATATCATTCATCGTTTATTACTGACTCGATAATTACTTCTTCCTTAGGCGACTTATAATTGCATCATTCTAATATAGTTTAAAGATGTTCAGACATCCCTCACTGTTCTATAATATTAGTTAGAAATGAGCCCATAATACATATCAGCCTCGTCACCCGATCAGTTCATTCTTGAATATTTTCGTCTATTTGACCAACATTTTGTTCCTGGCTTGATTGGGGTATACCCAGATTAATTGGGGTATACCTAATAAGACAAAATCTGGTCATTATGAAGTAAAACCAAGCCACCCCTTAACTTCATATTTTCTAAATGGCTAATATGCCCTTGTTTAATTAACACTACAAATTATGATTAGGTTAATTAATTGAGTTTACATTCATTGAATAGATTAAAACTTAAGAATTGAAGTTATGAAATTTTGTTTTTGATTGAACTTTTGTGGGATGATTTTTGATGAGAATTTTTTTCTTTTTGAGAATATCTCTTGCAACGAAAGTGAAGTACACAACCGAAACACTTCTAAAAAGTGATTGCAAATCTGTTGTATGAAATCATACTTAAAATCAAAGAAAAAAATCCACACTTTCAGTTCTGAAAGTTTGAAAGGTCGGCAAGGTCGACTAATGAAGATCATGCCGACCATACTAGGCTGACAAGGTCGACGAATGAAGAAAGTGCCGACCTAGTATGGCCGGCAAGGTATACGAATGAAGAAGATGTCGGCTGTAATATTTTTTGACACACATGAGACTGTTATAAATGCGTAGGTAGTCGGCATGGTATTGATTTATTACCTTGCCAGCTTTTTTTAGTCGGCATTTATTAACTTTCTTACCTTGCCGGCTAGAATTTGGACGGCACAATAGTAATCTTATAACCTTTCCGACTTTGGTTATCCCCCAAAAAAAAACTGAATTTTAATAGATGTAATTCACTTTATTCATGCAATTTTGGATAGGGAAAATTAGGCTAAGGCCCAACCCATGGGTAACCCATAATATGAGGCCCTTAATTAAAAGAAATTTAAATCTAGGACCCGAGTTATTAAAAAACATACATGCCCTTTTATATATTGTCAAGCCCCAAATTAAATAAAATTTAAATTTAAGCACAAAATTATTAAATCTAGGCCCAAAATTATTAAAGTATGGTGTGAATGTGTAAACATAAGTTACACATGCATATGGCATGTGTATCCAGAAGTTACACATCCTTATGACATGTGTAATGCAAAGTTACACATCAAAAAAATAGACATCAAAAGGAACGCATATAAAAAATACACGTATTACTTTAATATTCATTTACAATAATTTCTTAGGATGTGTAACTAGAAGTTACACACGCTTCTGTCTAGTGTAATTGAGAGTTACATATGCATCTATCTAGTGTAATTGAGAGTTACACATGCATCTGATTTGTGTATTCAGCGTCAACTCCAATTCCAGCGAGACCATTACCCCATTTAAGCAATTAGCTTTTATGAAGTTATCTGAAACCTGCAATATAACAACAAGCAAATGTGCATATTTCAGGGAAAAAATATAGTCAAATACCACACAAAAGGAGGCAAAAGTTCGTAAACAGGTAAAATCTATGTAACCAGAAGTTACACGTACAATCTATGTAACCAGAAGGAGGCAAAAGTTCGTAAACAGGTAAAATCTATGCATGAGATCCCATTTCGTAAGATCTTGCACAAACAAAACCGTAGACTTTTTATCATATCCATCTGAGCATCAAACTAACATGGTTCAAAGACCTCAGTGGTTATAATTCAAAGTTCTTATGTTTGGATAAATCTAAACTAATGTGCGGATGCACGCATGTTTTTATAATACAAAGAAATGTCTAAGACTCAAATGTCTTCCACCTAACTCGTAAGCAATCACCTAACTATGCATATAGAACAATCACTGTGAAACTCATCAAACAAATACGACGATGAAGACAAATTGTAAGAGAAATCAATACCTGAAAGAGCTTACTTCACATCTGAATTTTCCATCACCACTGTCTTAACTGCAGCTGCACCAGTACCTGTAATGTTAACTCCTAACATACACTAGTGGAGAAAAGCCGTTTTAAGACATTTACATAGTGTCATATAAGCGAGTTATAAGACACTTTCTGGTTGCCGCAGAAAGTGCCAAATTCAGAGTCTTATTCTGGAACGACGCTTTCAGGTTGACGATGAATAAATGCGAATTACGATACTTTCAACCTGTCACTAGGTACAATATACTGATTACGTTGTAGATTTAATTTTATATTAATAAAAAAAAGTATCCTGTATAACTGACTGAATGCAGTCAGATTCTGATGGGCTGAAATAATTCTGACTCAAACTCAAATTACACTAAATTGAAACTCAAATTGGACTGAAATTCAAATAAACATTCAAATCAAAATTACCTGATTCATCAATACAGAATTACCATTCCAATAATTGTATTCATAAATTTAGTTCAGAATCATACATAAAAGGATTCAATTCCAGAATTCACACAAATACAAGTTCTAATTAAAAGTTCAAGGTTTCCTAAATATAAGTGCTACAAATCCTAGCAAATACTCCTAGATAATAAGTTTGAAGTTTCTTAAAGACAAGTGCACCTTCATGCACTGAGCCACACATTTCGAAATGGTACCTGCAACAAAAATTCAAAAAGAAATTAGTGAAGCACCAATATCATTTCAGCCAAATGATAACTTGGAATGCAATAGAACACTTTAGGGTGACAACTCATTTGATGATTCCATATATGTTATGCAAAATTTGATAAGTACTAATATACTAGATAACAAGTAAGAGATGATTATAAAAATATTACGCCTGTTTTAAAGATATATTTAAAGTTCATATGATGTATCGTCATAATGTTAGTAGCACTTTCAGGGGAAGTTGCGGTGCTGGTACATAAATATAAACTTTTAAACAGTTGCTAGAGAAACTACATATTGAAATGTATTATCAATAACGAAACAAATGTTGGGAAAGCAGACAACCTATCCAAAATACATTGAATACGGAGCAAAAAGACCTCAAGATGCAAATAAGAAACGATATACATAAAATGAAATCTTAAATATTTCTTTTTAACAAACCTGTAAATATATAAACATATTCCAAAAAGAACAAAGTGTGAGTTCCTTTTCTCTAGCAACTTTGCGTCTGCTGCTACTGCATCCCATACCTAAAATATATGAAACACCCAACTTTTTATCAAACAAAACAATACAACTGAATCCACCATCAAAAAGAAGAATCATGATACCAAATAGTATACTGTATATGATACCTAACTAGGAGAGATACTAACCTCTAAGTGTGCTTACACAATTCAGGAACTAAGAATAACGTTCATCATTTGTATGCAGCTTAGCCGGATGACATCGCAGAATGTAAGCAGCAGACCCGTATAAATCCCAAACTCAGACCTTGCACAAAACCATAGTACATAAGCACAACAACAACCTACTCAAGCACAACATAATCTTTAAAAATCTCCCGGACCCACCATAGTACATAAGCACAACAATGAGAAAATGCCAGATTCACATAAATGAAAAGAAATCAACTTATATCCTCTCTGGATGCATCTCTTAGCCTCTCTAATATCACACTTGGAGGGTTATTGAGTTGCATACAGATAGGAGAACTATAACCTGCCTTTGGATTGGTGTTGGCTCTTAAAACCAAAGTTCACCTCTTTCTGCAATGAAACAATAATGTCTGTGTAGGCACTATCTAGCGATGTCAAATGCAAGGTCAATAATGTGTAAAAGAGATCAATATGCAATTCTTATAAAGCAACAGTTAGAACATAAACAAATATTTAAACAATAAATTTGTATTTAATGCTAATAGATAACACCCGGTTCACAAACAAAATTGAGTACAGTACTCTAAACAATACTCAAAGGATGACATGTAGCTGTTGCAAGCTTAGCAATCCAAGTACCCAGTTCTAAGTTAGTTTAGACAATTCAACAATAATAGATAAATGCAGAAAACGTGGGAAGTGCACATTAAATTAAAACAAAGTTATTTGGCGTCTATTTTTACTATTACAACTTAACAGTGACTTAGAAACATACATGTAGAAATTTCGAAAGATAATGACACGTAAATTTGAAACCCCAGTTCAGTATGTATTTAAAAACCCAACAGGGGTTACAAAAAGATATGCCAGAAATGAAGCGATAAATACAAAACTTAAGCCAAAAAGAATAGAGCATGTCCGCATTCTGAAATTCATAAATCTTGGCAATAGCAACACAAGCTTTTCCAATGAACCAACTATAAAGAATAGAACAGATTCAAGATCAGCAGGTAACTCTGAAGGCACTTTTAATCATAGTAGGAAAGAATCCATTCACAAGAATGTAAGACACAAGGAGTTTCCAATGTTATAAAGAAGCACACAGCTAAATATTTGGACGCTAACAACTGTTCGGATTAGAGCATAAGATAAAACATTAACTCAAATCAACTTAGGGCACAAATGATTGGTATGGAAAACTTGTAACTGTTGAAATATACCTTCACGGTCTCTGCTGTAATTTTACATGTGCTTCTTCCTGCAACTCTGTTTTAGGTTTATCTTCTCACTATCTGAAAAATCCCACAAATCTCAGATCTTAATAACTTGTTACTAAGACATACCAAAATTAAACCCAAACAAATATGAACCATATAAAATCCCTACAACCAGATGTAAAGAAAATCACTAAAACAGGATGATGAAATTAGCCAAACCCATATCATAAAACTAAAATTCACCAAACCCATGATTAAATTGAGTACTGAAAGAATTTGAAGGATGGGAGCATTATACCTAAAAACACCATTACTTCTCAGTGAACAAATTAAGCGAATCCCTCATTTGATTTATCAGCTTCGGATTCAAAGAAATGAGATTGTGCTTCATAACCATCGGAACCACTCCTTGAAGAACTACCAGAATCTGAATGTGCAATTAACACCAAGTACATCACAACTTCAACGATAAACAATTGCAGAACAAGAGTGATACAGGTGAAACAAATTTATAGAACCCATACCTCTATCCAAAGATGAATCACAACTGCTGGAACTACCAGAACCATCACCAGTTTTGTCATTAGCAGAACCCGTATCTTTCTCAATCTCCATTGGAGGGTAATTACCAGTAGGAATATCCTCACCAATGTCAACATCCTATTCATACCAATGTTTTCAGCTTGCCTGTTCTTAATAGCTGCAACTTTAGGCATCTCAACAGCAATAGAAAACTGTATCATTCAAAACACAACCATTTATTCGTAAAAATTCATTGCAACAAGAAAAAACACTAATCAAAACTAAGGTCTTTTGTTGTTTTACCTTGAAGCAATTTCAACCCCGTGAAGCTTATCTATTAATGTCGACTTCATTCCCTTCTGCAACTTTAAAGGTACAAATCCAACTGAACTCCATTCCCTTCTAAAACACAAATCCAGCTGAAAAATCAGTATTCATTCACAAATTGATCTCAAATTTCTAGGGTAAACACTTGATTCTTCTTACGGTCTAAAAATCCAATCTCTAGGGTTTGGGAAATCAGGTTATTCAAAGATGCATTTGATTTCTGTAAAATTGGGTTTGCAGATATAACATTAGGTGATCGGATTCTCGCAGGTTTATGTTTTATTTCTGGCAAATTTAGGGGGTTTTCCTGGTTCGTCTTTTGAAGGAGAAAGAGATGAGGGCGAAGGAGAAAGAGAGGCGGAGAAGGAGAGAAAGAAAAAGAAGTGAGTGAGAAGGATAATGTTTTTCTCTCTCTACTTTGGGGTAAAGATACCTAGGGTTTGAGGCGAGATATTTTTGAGATTAAATCCTAACCGTAGAAGGGGAATATCCTACCAAGGAAAGGATGCTACTAAACTGTGGTTGTCTAAGTCAACAAAACTGTTAACACAACCACCCTTTCACTTTAGTCAACGACAATCAAACTTATCGTTTTCGAAGTCAACAAAAGTCTTAATACAACGATAATTTGACTTTGGTCAAGGACACTTTTCGAATGTGGTTATTTTGCAATTCTACGGTCTGTGTCGTTTCATAATGTCTCAGATAGCCCATTTTCCACTAGTGATACATCTATCTGAGCATCATTAACTCAAACCCATCTGATTCTTCAACCAGTGCATACCTGAGCTATTCCCATTCATCCCATAGCTATATCACTGCAATAACATCACCAGTTCATTCCAAACCAACGCCAAATCTGCATCTGTACCACTTGCACACTCCTACAGCTCTCAGCGAACTTTCATACTCTTAAATCAACACCTCCATAACCTGTACTTAGCAAACAACAACTTGTTCATAACCATCCCCAATCCTCATACCACCTGCAATTCACTTGAGAACTGCATCTTCACCATCTAAGCTTCAATGCCATCTACATCAACAAATCCCCTTTCTCACGTACAATAAAATCAAAACATCAAACAAACTGCACAAAAACAAATAAAGCAGTTCATCAAAAATTAGAACCCAAAATTACACAGGTATGTGACTAGTGTAAATAAGAGTTACATATGTTATATGCATGTGTAACTAGAAGTTACACATTCATATGACTTATGTAACTAGGAGTTACACATCCATATATTAAGGGTTACAGAGCTAATCCCAACGAAGAATAAGAAATACATGCATGACCAAGCTTAGTTGTCGCAGGATTGTTGCCCTTGGGAAGCTCTATAAGCTTAATGAGACATAACTTACACCATAAACAACATAAACATTAACACCATCTCTCTCCCCATCTTGTATTACCCTTTGAATACCAGCACTAGGTCCAAATAAAAACATCCTCTCTGAAATTAACATAACCATCACCATCACCATCAGTTGCTTCAACAGCTACACAGACACAAGCACTCAAGGCCATATTCAATATGCAGTCACCAAAAGCTTTAAATGTAAAACAAATCCAACATGTTGCAACTAGTTACATCCTATGTTATTGTAACATCATTTATAACCAAAATAGACAGACAATAAAAATATAGTATAAATAAGAGTTACACATGTATATGACTAGTGTAACTGGGAGTTACAGATGTATCTGAATAGTGTAACTGAGAGTTACACATGCATTTTGGATGTGTAGACGCAAGCTACACATGCAATTTGGATGTGTAGACGAAAGTTACACATGTGTGAATAATCATCAAAATGAGAAAATTGAAGCACAATGAACAACTCTCTAGCTTCAGTACCACTACCAGCATCACCACCTGCTCAAACTTTCACCATCACAAGCTATGAACTGAAAATTGAAGCACAACCATAATTTCGTAACCTAATTCATTTTACCTGTACAATCACTTTCGATCCAACTTTTCCTTCCATATCTCTTTATTCTTCAGCTTTAGTTTCTATGGATTTGACAGCACCGTTGCCAGTAATTGACGTTCTGTAGAAGATACTGACATAAAATTTTGATTAGATATATAATCTAAATATTGAAATCGTACTACATCATGTTGTTTAAGTTTGAATAACAAAAGCAAATATAGATTGAACTAAAAATCATTTTTTAAGAACATGTAACATTAGAGATGAGCAAAAATCAGTTCAAAATCAAAGTATATAGAATTCTTATCTAATAGATGGGTAAATGAGATAATGATTCTATGATTTCAAATCTGAAAACAGATTTTCGATCGAGATAAAAAAATTAAAAGATCTATCGAATTTTGTTCAAGAACCCTAGAAATTTTTCTTGAATGTTTTTTCGAAATTTTACTCTCAACAGTAAGATTAAGGTGAGATTATAATAGATCTAACTCTAATTATGATTTCAATAAGAGATTTATGTTGAAACCAAGCTTTTAAAAAGTTTTCAAAATCACAAAATGATTTTGCAGAAATATAAATCTGAAAAATTAAAGAACTAAATCTACTTATTGAATTGAAACGTTAAAGATAAAACGAAGCTTATGTGTTCAATTCATAGGCGAATCTTCAGATTTATTTGTTGCTGCTGATGATTATCATTCATTTTCCATCGATTTTCATTGAATCTCCGAAGAACAAGTGATGTTGATGTCGAATTAACGTTTAGATAATCAGGATCTAGGTTTTGAATTCATTTTTCACTGAAAATTTCAATCGGAAATTGTATCTTCTCGCCTGTTTCTTCATCTGAGAGAGAGCGGAAGGAAAATGAGAGAGAGAAAGTGAAAAAGAAAATGAACTGAAAAAGAAAATATCTAATGATATAAATACTAAAGGGCAGTGTTGTCATTATTAAAATTCCTAATAATTAGTTATGGGCCAGGTCTGAAGAAAATTTGATTTTTTGGGCCTAATAATATTATTTTCTTAAAATATGGAGTTGACAGTGGATGATCCATTTAGTGGGGCTTCTATATATTGAACCCATATAGTAGGGGGATTCTAGTATGGGTTACTACATTGATTGAAACATAAACTACAATTCCTTGTCGACGGAAAAACGAATGCACTTAGCATGTGCATCAAGCCTTTGAACCCCTAGGCGACCCTAGTAGACGAGTTATAGTCTCGTGAGGGTTTACATATAGGTCTACCACAAAACCTATACAAAAAATTCTAAAGCCATCAATCTTCCTCCTCCGAAGACGATACAACATCCAAGTAGTTCGGGTTATCCTCTGGGATTCTTTCCGCCAAGAAGTGATGGCTTGCATCGAATGCGATTGCTACCCCCTTTTCCTCCAAGTATCGCGCTTTCACGACTTCGTGCTACAAAAACACAAAAACAAACTTACATTTGTTAGTGGTGTTTCATTGGAAGATAAAACAACATAGATCACGTAAAATAAACCACAATATTACTTACAAATTGTGTAATGGACAAGGTGAAGGGGCGAGTGTGAAAAATCTGAGGTTGGAGAGCTAAAAAAAGCAAGTATCGCGTTTTCGATGACTAGTTTCCTCTCATGGACTTGTTGAACACTTCTTGCATTAGGATTCCCAAACTCTTGGATAAATTTGTTGTGTACCCTAGCCCAAAAGGTTGTGGAATCCACCCTTTCGGAGGATTGACGTCTAAGTTTTTTTCCGCATACCAAGCTTTGGGGATTGCCAAATCTTCATTAGAATCAAATGAAGCCATTGTTATATGTATGTAGAGAGCTATTGGGTGAGTTAGATGGAATGTATGATGATATGAGCTTTGGATAGTATATGCAAATAGTTGTGTGTTGTTTTGTGGAGATAAGTAGTGTATTTATAGGATGGTGCCCAAATTTGGCCGTTATAGTGTATAAGTACAAGTCAATCAATGCAATTGTACTTGCAAAAATTTGAAATTTAAATCCGCCGACACTGTTTTATTTCCCCAGTATGCCTCCCACTAACTCAGACCGGCATGATCGGAATTTTGTTACCATGCCGACCTTATGATGATTTTAGGCATCAGGAAATCAGTTTCTTCTGTCTATCCGCCGGAACTGTATTTGGTCATTAGCATGCCGGGTTTGATATGGCCGGCAGGGTAGGAAATTTATTACCATGCCGACTTTATGCCTATTAGGCATCATGAGAACATGCAATTTTCTGTTAAACCGTCGGAACGGTATTTGGTCACTAGGGTTCCTTCTATGATGTGGTCGGCAACAAACATATTTTTAAGCATGTCGACTTTATGATGATTTTAGACATCAGGAGAAGGGGTTTCTGCAACAAATAGTCGGCATGGTAGATAATGTAAAACTCTGCCAGCTGCGTAACAGCCGGCAAGGTTGTGATCTGAATACCCTACCGACCCTGGTATGCAAATAATTACTGGTGTCAGGGCCGGAAGTCTGACAGTTTTAAACCATGCCAGCCCTGGTGTGATCGGCACTGTATATTAAAAAAAGCATGCCGGTATAAACATTGAAACTTTACACAGCTAAACAAACCATTTGAAAAAGCGGGGGTCTAACAACACCACCCAATATTTCGTTTAGCAATCTGTATGGACTAACTCCGAAATACTTTGCTAGAGAATCAACTAGACATTCAGACTCAATCTAGATAAAAGTATCTCAAGGAGTTAATATCGCTCTCTTGATTTGATTTTTACTCAAGCTAAAAAAAAATAGCGAGTCTTTATCAAATAGAAGGAATACTTGGACGGTACCAAAGACTAATGTCCAAGGATCAATCAATATCAATCAACAACCAAAGGTTGGATTTCCAATTAATGATAACGAATGCACAACCTATATTATTTCAATTATATAAAATATAATGCGGAAAAGAAATAACACAGACACCATAAGTTTTGTTAACGAGGAAACCGCAAATGCAGAAAACCCCGGGACCTAGTCCAAATTGAATACACACTGTATTAAGCCGCTACAGACACTAGCCTATTGCAAACTAACTTCAGACTGGACTATAGTTGAACCCCAATCAGTCTCTCACCGATCCAAGGTACAGTTGTACTCCTACGCCTCTGATCCCAGCAGGATACTGCGCGCTTGATTCCCTTAGTTGATCTCACCCACAACCAAGAGTTATTGTAACCCAAAATCACAGACTTGATAATAAACATATTTGTCTCACACAGAAAAGTCTATAAAAGAATAAATCTGTCTCCCATAGATAAACCATAGGTTTTGTTCAGTCTTTTGATATAAAATCAAGGTGAACAGGAACCAATTGATAATCCGGTCTTATATTCTCGAAGAACAGCCTAGATTAATCAATCACCTCTCTACAATCCTTCCTGACTACACAAGCGGATTGTCGAGGAATCACAAACAGTGAGACGAAGATGTTTGTGACTTCTTTATCTTGCCTATCGGAGAACTCTCACGATCTCAAGTCAATCAATCAATTGTACTCGTACCATAGAAGATGAAAGATCAGATCACACAACTACGATAAAGTAGTATTGGTCTGGCTTCACAATCCCAATGAAGTCTTTAAGTCGTTAACCTGATTTTAGAGAAGAAAATCAAAGGTTAATGGATATCGACTCTAGCGGGCGCACTAGTAGCACACGGACGTGTGGGGATTAGTTTTGGACAATGCTAGATGTCTCCTTTATATAGCCTTCAAATCAGGGTTTTGCCTTAGTTACAAATCAATCCTTATTCACCATTAATTGAAAACCTGATAATATTTCTCAACCGTTAGATCGAAAACTTAGCTTGTCACACACACTTGGGTAGACGTTTACTGGGTTCGTAAAAACCATGCCCAAACGTGTACGTGTATGTTGGTTCAACATAGTAACCCAAAAGGTTAACCATATGAGCATTTCATATTAACCTTGTTCTTCTTCACCATAACTAGTTCAATTGACTCAAATGAACTAGTTATAAAGTTGTTCAATTGCTATGAGATCTTATGTAACTAAAGAAGACACAATTGAAACAAAGATGATTTGATTCGATCGTCTCATGAACATTATAGCCACGGTTTGCATAAAGCATTCCTTAGTAATTTAATGTTTCATGTTCAGAGCACATCTTTAGATCATAACCTCTTAAGTTCACAAACAAGTTCGCGGACTTAAGTTAATCGGTTGAGTTTTCCAAACTCAGCACAAATTCTCGGAAAGAGAACTTCCGCCAGTTCGCAGACTGGGTTCGCGGACTTAGCACACAAACGAGTTTTGGAAAATCCAGCAGAAATTATCGGTCGAGAACTTCCGGCAGTTCGTGAACTGATTCTGCGAACTAGGTTCGCGGACTTGGCAAGCCAATTCCACAATCCTCCCGATTTCTCTTGATCAACAAAGTTCGAAAACTTCGGTTCAAGGAATACATGGTTATGTAATCTAAACTCTTATTTCAATCATTGAGACATTCTCAGAGGACGTTATGTAGTCGTTATTCAAAGACCGATTCACGTCAGAGAAATTCTCAAAGTGATTGAAACTTTTCATGACTTTCGGCACTAGGTGAAGATAAACCTGATCAAAGCGAAACGCTTTACCAACACACGATTTCGAGATAAAAGATAAGCAATGAATGCTCAACTCGAAATATCAAATGTGTATGATCTAGTCTATATAGCACACGACTTTAGTCTCATAAGAAGTAGGAGATAGAAGATATATACTTTTGAGTGATAGATAAGTTCAAGTCTCCACATACCTTTTTGTTGATGAAGTTCCACGGTTCCTTGTATAGATCTTCGTCGTTGCATGATGAATCGCCATGAAGTCCTTGAGCTCAACTACACTTTTGTATCTTAGTCCGAGACTTAGCTATGTAGGCTAGAAATCAAGACTTATAATTTTGATCACTAACATTGACAAACATGCTTGAGATAGCAACCCATGCGAGGTTGACAGAGCTATGCTCTAACAATCTCCCCCTTTGTCAATTTTAGTGACAAAACTATTAATACAGATGGAATACAAAAAAGATAAACTTTAGTGGCTCCTATTTCATAGTCTAATCTTCAATGTTCCTTGAAATCTTCGTCCTTCTAAGTACTTCAATGATCCGAAAGGTTGTAAGTTTAGCACCATCGTTGTTGAAGATACGTAACTATAACAATGAGAGAAATCGAGATTCTCTATCATTATTATACAGTGTCATAATATTATTATATAACATCAAAATCCAATTGTATCACGACTTTAATAATAATACAACGGTGATATGTATCACTCCCCCTTAGTCAATACTCCATCTCGATCATGGAAACCACTCCCCCTTACCATATGTATTTGTAGTGTGAACTACAATATTTCTCCCCCTTTTTATCAATAAAATTGGCAAAGGTACAAGAATGGGATCATAATGAAATTTCCACAAGAGACATTTCATGACCAAAAGAAAAATACATACCAACTTAATTTAGATGCAATCTAATAGCTGAAGCTAACAGCATTCATCAAGGAGTTTTAAGATACAAGATAACCCCTATAAAATTCCACAGCCGCACTCCCCGCAGGATATTACCATTAAGCACAAGTTCAAAAGAACTCTCCCCCATTTGATGTCATTCCCGAGAGAACAACATGAGCTACCTTAATTTCTAAAGAAAGGAAGGATTTTTTATTGGACACCAAAAACCATAGGAATGATTTTCTATATCCAAAGCTCAACCAAATTAACCACAAGTAAACCCATGATTAATTCAATTGGAATATGCAACTAAATCATACCACAAAAGTGATCCATTTAATTGAAAGTGCTCAACATAAGTAAACTCACGGAGCTACGACTAAGTCAATCACACGGAGATGACTAACTTAACCGTTTAAATACTCAACATAAGGAAAACCTTACGGAATATATGACTACATTGACCAAAGAACATGATAGTGTAGCCTTTCATATATTCAACACAAGAACTTGTGGAATATATGAAAATTCAACTAGATTAATTACAAGAGAACCTATAATTAATCTAATTGGAATACAAACAACCAAACTAATCACCGAAGTAATTAATTTAATTATTTTCGGCTCAACACAAGAGAGCTTATGGAACCCCGACTAAGTGCATCATAGAATATGACAACCTTAACCGTACATGTACTCGACATAAGAAAGAAAATTGATGGAGTACTAACTAAATAACCAAACTAGTTGATTAATTTAGTTCCTAATGCTAGACATATAGCATCTTATGGAACAACCAACAAGCCAATAAGAATAATCGACTTAGTTGTAAGGTGCTCAACATAAGACACACAATGGAGCCTTCACGGTAAAACATAATAAAATGGATCAATGAAGATCAATACCGTGGATAACATACATGGATCTATTCCATTTTCCGTCATAACGACATAATAGACTTTATCCATGTTGAACAAAAGATTTCATCATATTTTCCATCAAATACATGATTGCATAGGCATATATTTTGTATATGTCAAAAGTCCATTCGTCCTTTCATCAATACGAATACCGATTCATGAACGACTTTACTTTTGACTGCAATATGGGAACTTCAAGTTCACGGACGTAAACAATACATATCCCATAAAAATATTGCAATATCACAAACCATTAAAATACTGCAATAAACATCATCCTCCAAATATTTTTAGAATTTAATACCAATAAACCTAAAAAATAACATAAGAAGATGAAAACAAAAATAGCTATGTGTAGTCACAATCATCGCTATTCAAAGCTCTATTTATTCTTCTAACTAATCCAAAAAGAAGATATACTAGGCATATAACTAGAACCACGATCAGACGAAAAGCTAAATCCTGTCTGCAACCAGGGATTGAACAAGAACGAGTTCTTCAGATGCCTTCCTTAGCTCGTCTTTTAGGTAGTCTAGATTCCGTGTTGCGATACCAAGTTGTTCGCGAACGACCTTAAAGTCTCCAAGAATATTTCCTACCAGTTGTGAAGAAATCTGAACTGGTAGTTTGTCTTCGTTTTCATGATCAAGAGCATGAAAGCAGGATATATAAATAGGACAAAGCTCAACATCATAAACCTTGTTACTTCCCTCCATTGTGCACCACAAAGACTTTTAGAAAACCTTTTTGCACCTCTGGAACACATTATAAATATAAGGGATTCCATCAAACCTTGGGAAACAATACGTTCGTGAGGGTTGGTGTGTGTGCTAGAGAAACGGGCCTATGAAAGACCAAAGAAGACCAAAGAAAATAGATTTTGAGGAGCAAACAAAATAAATTAACATTGAATGCAGTACAATCCTGACAGTTTTCTCAAGAAGAAAATCCTGAGAACCATGAGCATCCCTTTTTATCAAGACCAAATTAAAAAGAGATGCAATACGAACATGACAGGTTGTAATAAGACGAGCATCTTTCTCATCATTATCACTTATTTTTTTCCTTTTCATCGGTATTTAACAAACTACCTGGTTTAGCTGAAGAAGCATTATCAAGAGAAGATTTAGAAGTACCTGGTTTAACAACATTCCATGTTTTCTTGATATTCCGTCTCAGTCTGTTTATGTGAATCTTCATATCAGAGACTCGATTGTTGACATGTAAGAAGTCTGAATTGGAAGTCTTGGATTCACAGTCCTTTTTGAGAACATTAGAGGAAATTGACTCGTTTTTCTTTCTCATGTTCCTTTTTCTCCTTCCAGACTGATTTACAACACCTGCCACACTTTTGTTGTTTTTCCTTCCACCATTGTAGGTATTCTCCGGTTTGAATACATAATTAGGAAAAGCCCTATCACAGTATGTCTCAGGAATGATTCCAATCTGTGATATAGGATTAACAACTTCTTTGGACATCAAAGTAAGAATGTTGTGAAGTTTTTCATTCCTAATCTGAAGGCGACACCTACGCTCAAAATGTCCTTTGTTTCCGCGGTAATAGCAGTTGAAGGACTTACGTTTAGTAATTCTCTTTTGAGCAGTTTTAGAAGAAGTAGACTCCTTGTTTTTACAAGATGACACAGGTTCTCCACATGGAGAAATATTAATAGCTTTGACAAACTTAGTCTTACCACTGTTAGGAGCGTCTATTCCTTTATATCCCAGACCATGTTTATCATGATGTTCTTTACAGGCTCCGATCATAGAAGACAGTTTTGTAGAGCTAGAACCTAACCTATTTAAATTCTCTTCCAGTGATTTTACCTTATTAAGAGCAGCAGTGAGTTTGGTTTCCAAGGATTTCTCTATGATAAAAAAACTGCGTTCTTTTTCATTGAAACACTTTTGTTGAGATTCATATCTTGCTTCACTTTCGGCAACCCTGTCTTTTAATATATAGAGGTTACGAAGAAGATTATAACATTCAGATTTTTTTGAGCGAACCTCTTCTTCATGATATTTAACGGTAGATTGTAACAGTTTGTATCCACCATGATAACCTTTGAAGAGTTTTCTCAACTTTCTGATTTCTTGACAGAGAGGACTCATATACTTTCTCAAGCAAGCATTTGTCCTTGTTTCCTTCAATTCACGATTAAACAACTTGATGTATTGAGAAACTTCCTCATCAAGACTCTGTCCTTCTTCAGAATCACTATCATCTGAGAGATCATCCAACTGTTCATCAAGAGATTTCCTCGAGTTGGATTTAGATTCGGTTGAAGGAGATGAGAAGGAGTTTTCCACAGTGGTTTCAGATTTTTGAAACTTATCTGAGTAGTCCTGTACTGATGTTGCGTTGTCAGAGATAATACTCTTGTCCATAGATTCAGATCGCTACAAACACGGACTTGTTAGGTCTTATAAGTGTTTGCCAGCTCTGATACCAATTGAAACAGCGGGGGTCTAACAACACCACCCAATATTTCGCTTAGCAATCTGTATGGCCTAACTTCGAAATACTTTGCTAGAGAATCAACTAGACATTCAGACTCAATCTAGATAAAAGTATCTCAAGGAGTTAATATCTCTCTCTTGATTTGATTTTTACTCAAGCTAAAAACAATAGCGAGTCTTTATCAAATACAAGGAATACTTGGACGGTACCAAAGACTAATGTCCAAGGATCAATCAACATCAATCAACAACCAAAGGTTGGATTTTCCAATTGATGATCACAACGCACAACCTGTATTATTTTAATTATATAAAATATAATCCAGAAAAGAAATAACACAGACACCGGAAGTTTTGTTAACGAGAAAACCGCAAATGCAGAAAAACCCCAGGACCTAGTCCAGATTGAATACACACTGTATTAAGCCGCTACAGACACTAGCCTACTGCAAACTAACTTCATACTGGACTATAGTTGAACCCCAATCAGTCTCCCACCGATCCAAGGTACAGTTGTACTCCTATGCCTCTAATACCCGCAGGATACCGCGCACTTAATTCCCTTAGCTGATCTCACCCACAACCAAGAGTTGTTGTAACTCAAAATCACAGACTTGATAATAAACAAATCTGTCTCACACATAAAAGTCTATAAAAGGATAAATCTGTCTCCCACAGATAAATCCTAGGTTTTGTTCCGTCTTTTGATATAAAATCAAGGTGAACAGGAACCAATTGATAATCCGGTCTTATATTCCCGAAGAACAGCCTAGATTAATCAATTACCTCTCTATAATCCTTCCTGACTACACAAGCGGATTGTCGAGGAATCACAAACAGTGAGACGATGATGTTTGTGACTTCTTTATCTTGCCTATCGGAGAACTCTCACGATCTCAAGTCAATCAATCGATTGTACTCGTACGATAACGTAGTATCACACAACTACGATAAAGTAGTATCGGTCTGGCTTCACAATCCCAATGAAGTCTTTAAGTCGTTGACCGGATTTTAGAGAAGAAATTCAAAGGTTAATGAAGATTGACTCTAGCGGGCGCACTAGTAGCACACAGACGTGTGGGGATTAGTTTTGCACAATGCTAGATGTCTCCTTTATATAGCCTTCAAATCAGGATTTTGCCTTAGTTACAAAGCAATCCTTATTCACCGTTAGATGAAAACCTGATTTAGATTCAAGCTAATATTCTCAACCGTTAGATCAAAAACTTGGGTAGACGTTTACTGGGTTCGTGAAAACCATGCCCAAACGTGTACGTGTATGTTGGTTCAACATAGTAACCCAAAAGGTTAACCATATGAGCATTTCATATTAACCTTGTTCTTCTTCACCATAACTAGTTCAATTGACTCAAATGAACTAGTTAAAATGTTGTTCAATTGCTATGAGATCTTATGTAACTACACAAGACACAATTGAAACAAAGATGATTCGATTCGATCGTCTCATGAACATTATAGCCACGGTTTGCATAAAGCATTCCTTAGTAATTTAATGTTTCATGTTCAGAGCACATATTTAGATCATAACCTCTTAAGTTCACAAACAAGTTCGCGGACTTAAGTTAATCGGTTGAGTTTTCCAAACTCAGTAGAAATTCTCGGAAAGAGAACTTCCGCCAGTTCGCAGACTGGGTTCGCGGACTAAGTTCGCGGACTTAGCACACAAACGAGTTTTGGAAAATCCAGCAGAAATTCTCGGTCGAGAACTTCCGACAGTTCGTGAACTGATTCTGCGAACTAGGTCCGCGGACTTGGCAAGCCAATTCCACAATCTTCCCGATTTCTCTTGATCAACAAAGTTCGAAAACTTCGGTTCAAGGAATACATGGTTATGTAATCTAAACTCTTATTTCAATCATTGAGACATTCTCAGAGGACGCTATGTAGCCGTTATTCACATACCAATTCACGTCAGAGCAATTCTCAAAGTGATTGAAACTTTTCATGACTTTCGTCACTAGGTGAAGATAAACTTGATCAAAGCGAAACGCTTTACCAACACACGATTTCGAGATAAAAGATAAGCAATGAATACTCAACTCAAAATATCAAATTTGTATGATCTAGTCTATATAGCATACGACTTTTGTCTCATAAGAAGTAGGAGATAGAAGATATATACTTTTGAGTGATATATAATTTCAAGTCTCCACATACATTTTTGTTGATGAAGTTCCACGGTTCCTTGTATATATCTTCTTCGTTGCATGATGAATCGCCATGAAGTCCTTGAGCTCAACTACACTTTTCTATCCTAGTCCGAGACTTATCTATGTAGGCTAGAAATCAAGACTCATAGTTTTTATCACTACCATTGACAAACATGCTTGAGATAGCAACCCATGCGAGGTTGACCGAGCTATGCTCTACCAATCTCCCCCTTTGTCAATTTTAGTGAGAAAACTATTAATACAGATGGAATACAAAAAAGATAAACTTTAGTGGCTCCTATTCCATAGTCTAATCTTCAACGTTCCTTGAAATCTTCGTCCTTACAAGTACTCCAATGATCCCAAAGGTTGTAAGTTTAGCACCATCGTTGTTGAAGATCCGTAACTATAACAATGAGAGAAATCGAGATTCTCGATCATTATTATACAGTGTCATAGTATTATTATATAACATCAAAGTCCAATTGTATCACGACTTTAATAATAATACAACGGTGATATGTATCACTCCCCCTTAGTCAATACTCCATCTCGATCATGGAAACCACTCCCCCTTACACAATAATCCGAAACCATATGTATTTGTAGTGTGGACTACAATATTTCTCCCCCTTTTTGTCAATAAAATTGGCAAAGGTACAAGAATGGGATCATAATGAAATTTCCACAAGAGACATTTCATGACCAAAAGAAAAATACATACCAACTTAATTTAGATGCAATCTAATAGCCGAAGCTAACAACATTAGTCAAGGAGTTTTAAGATACAAGATAACCCCTATAAAATTCCACAGCCGCACTCCCCGCAGGATATTACCATTAAGCACAAGTTCAAAAGAACTCTCCCCCATTTGATGTCATTCCCGAGAGAACAACATGAGCGACCTTAATTTCTAAAGAAAAGAAGGATTTTTTATTGGACACCAAAAACCATAGGAATGATTTTCTATATCCAAAGCTCAACCAAATTAACCACAAGTAAACCCATGATTAATTCAATTGGAATATGCAACTAAATCATACCACAAAAGTGATCCATTTAATTGAAAGTGCTCAACATAAGTAAACTCACGGAGCTAAGACTAAGTCAATCACACGGAGATGACTAACTTAACCGTTCAAATACTCAACATAAGGAAAACCTTACGGAATATATGACTACAATTACCAAAGAACATGATAGTGTAGCCTTTCATATACCCAACACAAGAAATTGTGGAATATATGAAAACTCAACTAGATTAATTACAAGAGAACCTATAATTAATCTAATTGGAATACAAACAACCAAACTAATCACCGAAGTAATTAATTTAATTATTTTGGGCTCAACACAGGAGAGCTTATGGAACCCCGACTAAGTGCATCATAGAATATGACAACCTTAACCGTACATGTACTCGACATAAGAAAGAAAATTTATGGAGTACTAACTAAATAACCAAACTAGTTGATTAATTTAGTTCCTAATGCTCGACATATAGCATCTTATGGAATAACCAACAAGCCAATAAGATTAATCGACTTAGTTGTAAGGTGCTCAACATAAGACACACAATGGAGCCTTCACGGTAAAACATAATAAAATGGATCAATGAAGATCAATACCGTGGATAACATACAAGGATCTATTCTATTTTCCATTATAATGACATAATGACTTTATCCATGTTGAACAAAAGATTTCATCATATTTTCCATCAAATACATGATTGCATAGGCATATATTTTGTATATGTCAAAAGTCCATTCGTCCTTTCATCAATACGAATACCGATTCATGAACGACTTTACTTTTGACTGCAATATGGGAACTTCAAGTTCACGGACGTAAACAATATATATCCCATAAAAATATTGCAATATCACAAACCATTAAAATACTGCAATAAACATCATCCTCCAAATATTTTTAGAATTTAATACCAATAAACCTAAAAAATAACATAAGAAGATGAAAACAAAAATAGCTATGTGTAGTCACAATCATCGCTATTCAAAGCTCTATTTATTCTTCCAACTAATCCAAAAAGAAGAATACTAGGCATATAACTAGAACCACGATCAGACGAAAAGCTAAATCCTGTCTGCAACCTGATAGACACATTTTTGTGTTTAATTTGATCTCAATACTATATATTGTTGGCACCCGAGTTTGTACTAATTTTGGTGTTTTATGTGTTTGTAGGCACCTTTGGAAAATAAACATTTTTTGGAAAATTCGGCTCGAAAAGTTGGTAAAAGCCCCGGAGGACACGTGTTATTCGGACTCTCACCGTTGGATAAGGGGCACCTCAATTACAAAGGGGCAACCCAGGTCACCCAAAAGGCATCTGCTATTCGCACCCCAGTACAGGATTAGGGGAGGTCATCTTCTCCATTTAAAATTTTTTTTTGGCGGGAAAATGGAGAACACTTCTGCAGATTTTTGATCGAATTGTTGAACGTGTTATAGGGAGATTCAATGGCTGATTTTTGGTAGACAGTTGTGATATGGCCTATTAAACACACTGTGGGCGTTTGGTTCGACCAGAATTGGCTAGAATCAGCTAAACAATTCACGGGTTGAAAACATGGAAGTTCGTGTATATCACGGGTTTCACGTGATTTGGAGAAGATTCAACGTGTTTTGTGCATGCATGAAAGACCCTCACAGCCTGTTGGAGAGTGAAGGAGTTAAATATGGTAATTTGGAGTCTTGAAAACGCGTGAGAAGATGAAACAGGAAAGAAAATATTCCCAGAAATATTTTCTTTACTGCCGAGTTAAAGAGAATTATATGGAGTGAATGAGCGAGATTCGATGGGTCTGTTGGCTATAAATAGGTTGTTGGGGTTGAGTAGAAAGGGTGTCGAGAGTCTGGGGGGCTGAGGAGAGCTCAGGAGTGAGAAATCAAGAGTTGATGAAACTTTGTTTCTGCTCCTGCTGATGATGAAGAACACCAAGAACACGAAGAACAGACTCGCAGGGACAGTCGTTTATCAACAGTGAAACAGACTCACAGGCGTGGGTCGTAGGTGTGGGTCTTAGAACCACAACGGCAATAGCACTTCTCTTTTATCGTTCTTTTGTGACGCTTCCTGTGGGTCGCACATTAGCTGTTTACACCATTTTCTCTTCTTCTCTTCATTGTAAACACCATTTGAGCAATAAATAAGTATTTTGAGCGTGTTTTTATCATGATGAGCTAAACCCAACACTCGGATGACGGAGGAGAGTGAATTTCATACACGAGTAAATTTATTTTATTCTTTCTTATGACTTTTGCATTAATTTAAAATTGAAATATGATTTGAATTAATTGGTTGTTATTTAATTTGATGATGTATGCTTAGCTTAGGTGTTTTGATACATCATGCTTAGGACTTACAATCGATGTTTTGAGAATCTATCTTGGCAAAATCAGAGTCCATGTTAATTTTATTGAGTTTTAAATTGTCAAAGAATATATGAATGAACCCTGTGTAGTGAATTCGGCCAAATCCTTAGTCCCAGTACCTCTCGCCCATTGTTAATATTTTTTGTATATATATATATATTTCTTTTTTAAAATCTAAAAATTCCATTTCCTTCACAAATCTGAAACGAATCTTTTTACCACTATCACTACAACAACTTTTGGAAAAACATCAAATTTTGGCGCCGCCGACGCGGATTTGTGCTTATGTAGAATTTTTAGGTTTTTTTTTTATTTCATTTGTTCTTTTTACGTTTCTTTGGGTGTGTCTTTGTATTACAGGTTTGAAGTTGGATACTAAAGACTTGGAATCAAAGCTTAAAGCTAAAAGAGAAGGAAAAAGACAAAGCAAAA
>NW_020623156.1:2610830-2661136 GCF_003573695.1 Papaver somniferum
TAAAAAAAAAGAGAGAGAATTTATTTATTTTTTTAGAGACCTTCCATTTTTTGTAATTTTTTTTTTTTTATTTCTTTTCTTTTGCACTTTATTTGGACTTTGGACTTGGACAATTATTATTTTTATTTTTTTAAACCCTAAGGAAGGGTACATTAAATATAAAACTGTTTGCAGGGAAGGACGACGATTACAATATCGTCTCGGCCCCTCGGGTTCGCACATGACATATGAGTCGTAGCCCGAGTCGACTTCAGCGGTTCTGCGCCCGTCTGGTACGGGAGGTAAGCTTTCTAAACACCCGCGAATCCCCTGTCAGTGGGTTTATTGTATGCCTTAAGGTGAATATATGCTGAGGATTTGAATACGATTGTTTTAATTTCCTAGTAAAGGGCAAGGCCTAGCCAAATTAAGATAAGGACTCGAATTTCATCACCGTTTCCTTCTTTCCCTCCTTAGGAAAACGAAACCAAACGCGAACCTAAGCTTAAAATTTTGACTAGAACGAGACCTATAGGGTAACGAGCTTAATAGGAAAGTCGTTCGAAAAATATTGGTTACTCTTTTGAGCATACTTTGAAGTTCATGATGGTTTCTGTGAGTTGAATGCGTGAGTGTGCCGCCTTATAATACCGGTGAGACCTTGGTTATAAAAGCTCCTCGCAGCTTTCCTCGTCTCAATTCAACTTACTTAAACTCGGATTGATTCCAGAGAGGTTTGCTCAGATTGTAACGAATTCCTTTTCGAAAGATTAGAAGCTGGTCTAGAAACAATCTAAGTGGAGCCATCATGCTTGTTGTTTGATAGATTTTATAGGTTTGATTTGGTCGAATCAGCCTTGTTTGTGATTGTGTAGAATTCTCTTACAATTAAGAATATCGAACTGGTATGATAGAAGCCAATACAATGATTATCGACCTGAATTTGAATATGAACATCATCCTTTTTATGACCATGTTGGGAATAGTGGTTGGGAACGCCATCCTTTGGAAGGATATGGGTCATACCCTGGTGAGCCCAATTACTATCCACACATGCATCAGTCTTACGAGCAAGAAGATTATAGTACTAGTTCTTCGTCTCTAGAGGATACAATCAAACTATTGAAAAGTAGTCCTTTTTTATGACCCCTCTGTTCCTATTCCTCCTTTAGAAGAGTCCCTTAGGAAGTTAGCTGAGTTGACGCGTAAGTTAGCTGAGATGAACAGTATAATTATAGACGAAAAAACTATAATAATGAGTGAACCTTCTTTAGAAGACCACCTCAAGCGGATAGCTGAGACGAACGAAAGAATTGCTCGAAATTACTTGAATTGCCAATATAGTGTATCCAATAATACCCTTGAGAATGAAGATAGTTATTTACATAATCAAGATAACAAGGTTAGAATTGGTAGCACTACTTGTTTTGATGAAGTTCGATCTTTTTCATGTTATTATGATGAGGATAATGTTGATGGAGAATCATACTTATGTAGGAATAGTGATCAGGAAATGGATACTCCAATTGAGCTTTACAATGATAATATTATTTCTATTTCAAATCCAAATAATTTTAATAATTATTCACCTATTCAAAAGGACGAGGATTTGACTAGATATACCCTCGTTTTAGACGATGTAGTATTTCCTGTTTACAAAGCCGATAATTATTTAGAGGAACGAGTTTGTTCTGAGAATAATGTTTTAGAGTCTAGCGATTTAGAAACAATAGTCTTAGACGAAGAAGATGAACTCGTAGAGCTTTTGAATATGAGTGAGGATGCATCACCTGAGTATAACCTAACAGAAGCAATTGACCATTTTCAGGATTCCGATGATCTAGAAATTAAGGAAATTGTAGTTAGTTTACCTAGAGACACCCAAAACTCTAAGTTTGGGGGTGATTATCATTCTCCCTGTGCTTTATATTTAACTCTTAGAAAGTTCCCTCGTGTAGGGCTTGACATTTGTGCCTCAACCATCGTACAAGATTATCTCCATACACGTTTTCCCGAACCTAATAATGTCCAGAAAGAAGTTGAGTCATTAGAAACCTATCCTCTGGTTGATGTGGTTTGCCCAGGCTATGATACCCTTATTGATTTTGTTTTCCCACCAAATTGTTTTCTTCCAAATGTGGGAACGTTTATATTTCAAATGTGTCGAATTTTTAGTTGTGAGACTAAACCTAAATGCTTTAGGAAATTAAAATCAACACATTTTCTTAAGAATGACTACTACCCTCACTGTGGTCAATTTTGTAAGTCAAACCTGATTAACTTAGAGGATCCTCAATTATTTAGGTTATTATTATGTGCTTCTAAATTTTTATTTGAGTTTTTACAGACTCTAGGACCTAATAATTCGGATCTCACTTTTGAGGAGTTGCAGCCTAAAGAAATATATTTAGACCCTTTTATAGAACCTGAACCTGAACCACAATTAGATGTAGTTGTCTTAATCAGGAAACTAGGAAAGGGAATGCTAGTCTTGTTCATTTTCTTGGTTTACTGCAGTTTCCTTTGGTCACCTCTATTTGGTTTTGAAGACCCACAGTTATTCCGGCTACTGTTATACGGTTCGAGTTGACTAATCCTTTCCTAAGTCTGGCTGAAGACTTTAAACTTAGCACTTCTTGGGAGGTAAACCATGCTCATGCAACATGGTAATATCTTTCCTTAACTCTTTTTCTTCAAGTGGTAACAGCTTCTCCTTGTTCATGCTTTTAATTTTATCTTTAGAACATCGAGGACAATGTTAGATTTAAGTTTGGGGGTGGGGAACAACTTTTTAGTTGCACTTTTGAAACTTCTAGCGTCACATGGTACCCGGTTAGCTAGGTTTACATATTGTTTCTCACCGAAAAGATAGAAATTGGAATGCTAGGGATAACAACCTTTTGAGACATTAGAGAAAAAGACATTGAGATCCTTGAAATTCAGGAGAGAACTTGTTCCTTTTAGAGGGTAACCGTGATGGACCTTACCATACATGATGGAAAGGAAAGTAGGTCAGGAAATGCCAGAAAGACAAAGCAACCTCACAATGTAGTCTTAGTTACTGGATTGCGACTCTCTCTCAGTAGAAACTTATCATCATCAACAAGCGGAGCGACATCAAAATCTATGAAGAAAGTTGAAGACGTTTTAGGTTTAGAAGCAACAATAGAAAAGAATAATTCAAAAATCAAAGTTGAACTTATAAGAGCAAATGATATAAGTTGTTAGAATCCTTGATACCAAGACATCACAAGTTGAGAAAATCCAAGTTTTGAAAGTTCTTCTCTCATGGCCATGTAAATTTTTGTCTTGTAATATTTTGTTTTCATCAAAAAAAAAAATGAAAAAATGAAAAATGAAAATAAAATAAAATAAAATGAAACATCATTACGCTCTTTTTGTTCAATAAGGCCATAGGGAAGAATAAATTTATAAGTCAAGCAAGAAATCGAAGAGAAGAGTTAATTGTCAAGGTTCTATGAGGTTCGAGAGTTTATCATCAACAGTTGAAGACCGAAGAAGGCGTTGTTTCTACTGAGCACTGTGAGAGAGTCGAAGTAATATGCATTTTGGTTGCTTTGTTAGTCTGCTTTCAATCTGGCACAAAATCTTTCTAGCACTGGTTTAACTCATCACACGTAATTAGTACAGCTGTGTAGTTGATGTCCCTCTCATTTTTATCTCTCTCCTAATCTTATCCAGCTGTAAAGCAGCGGACGCATCTTACAATGTTTATCTAGCTGTGTAGCGGATATCTCTTTATCTAGCAGTGGTGTGGATGTGTCTCCCCTTTTCTTCAGTCAGCTTTAGAGCTGACACCTTTAATTTATCTGGCATTCTACTTACTTGGAGATAGGTTGAGAATATGTATGTCCTCATAGCTCTTTGGATACTTGTGACCAATTAGGAGTAAAGATTTTGTGGGTACACCTCTGGTAAACCCTCCGGAGACAACACTCCGCCGCTAGGGACACCTAGCGGTTTAACGGCCTGCTGCACGTGCTAAGTGTAGTCTTTTTATCTTTTCAAAAATAAATTTTGCTCGAGGACTAGCAAATAATAAGTTTGGGGGTATTTGATAGACACATTTTTGTGTTTAATTTGATCTCAATACTATATATTGTTGGCACTCGAGTTAGTACTAATTTTGGTGTTTTATGTGTTTGTAGGCACCTTTGGAAAATAAACATTTTTTGGAAAATTCGGCTCGAAAAGTTGGTAAAAGCCCCGGAGGACACGTGTTATTCGGACGCTCACCGTTGGATAAGGGGCACCTCAATTACTAAGGGGCACCCCAAGTCACCCCAAAAGGCATCTGCTATTCGCACCCCAGTACAGGATTAGGGGAGGTCATCTTCTCCATTTGAAAAATTTTTTTGGCGGGAAAATGGAGAACACTTCTGCAGATTTTTGATCGAATTGTTGAACGTGTTCTAGGGAGATTCAATGGCTGATTTTTGGTAGATAGTTGTGATATGGCCTATTAAACACACTGTAGGAGTTTGGTTCGACCAGAATTGGCTAGAATCAGCTAAACAATTCACGGGTTGAAAACAGGGCAGTTCGTGTATATCACGGGTTTCACGTGATTTGGAGAAGATTCAACGTGTTTTGTGCGTGCATGGAAGACCCTCACAGCCTGTTGGAGCGTGAAGGAGTTAAATATGGTAATTTGGAGGCTTGAAAACGCGTGAGAAGATGAAACAGGAAAGAAAATATTCCCAGAAATATTTTCTTTACTGCCGAGTTAAAGAGAATTATATGGAGTGAATGAGCGAGATTCGATGGGTCTGTTTGCTATAAATAGGTTGCTAGGGTTGAGTAGAAAGGGTGTCGAGAGTCTGGGGGGTTATGAGAGCTCAGGAGCGAGAAATCAAGAGTTGATGAAACTCTGTTTCTGCTCCTGCTGATGATGAAGAACACCAAGAACACGAAGAACAGACTCGCAGGGACAGTCGTTTATCAATAGTCAAACAGACTCACAGGCGTGGGTCGTAGGTGTGGGTCTTAGATCCACATCGACAATAGCACTTCTCTTTTATCGTTCTTTTGTGACGCTTCCTGTGGGTCGCACATTAGATGTTTACACCATTTTCTGTTCTTCTCTTCATTGTAAACACCATTTGAGCAATAAATAAATATTTTGAGCGTGTTTTTATCATGATGAGATATACCAAACACTGGGACGACGGAGGAGGGTGAATTTCATACACGGGTAAATTTATTTTATTCTTTCTTATGACTTTTGCATTAATTTAAAATTGAAATATGATTTGAATTAATTGGTTGTTATTTAATTTGATGATGTATGCTTAGCTTAGGTGTTTTAATACATCATGCTTAGGACTTACAATCGATGTTTTGAGAATCTATCTTGGCAAAGTCAGAGTCCATGTTAATTTTATTGAGTTTTAAATTGCCAAAGAATATATAAATGAACCTTGTGTAGTGAATTCGGCCAAATCCTTAGTCCCAGTACCTCTCGCCCATTGTTAATATTTTTTGTATATATATATTTTTTTTTAAAATCTAAAAATTCCATTTCCTTCAAAATTTAATGTGCGACCCACAGGAAGCGTCACATAAGAACGATAAAAGAGAAGTGTTATTGTCGCTGTGGTTCTAAGACCCACACCTACGACCCATGCTTGTGAGTCTGTTTCATTGTTGATAAACGACTGTCCCTGCGAGTCTGTTCTTCGTGTTCTTGGTGTTCTTCATCATCCGCAGGAGCAGAAACAGAGTTTCATCAACTCTTGATTTCTCGCTCCTGAGCTCTCCTCAGCCCCCCAGACTCTCGACACCCTTTCTACTCAACCCCAGCAACCTATTTATAGACAACAGACCCATCGAATCTCGCTCATTCACTCCATATAATTCTCTTTAACTCGGCAGTAAAGAAAATATTTCTAGGAATATTTTCTTTCCTGTTTCATCTTCTCACGCGTTTTCAAGCCTCCAAATTACCATATTTAACTCCTTCACGCTCTAACAGGCTGTGAGGGTCTTCCATGCATGCACAGAACACGTTGAATCTTCTCCAAATCACGTGAAACCCGTGATATACACGAACTGCCCTGTTTTCAACCCGTGAATTGTTTAGATGATTCTAGCCAATTCTGGTCGAACCAAACGCCCACAGTGTGTTTAATAGGCCATATCACAACTATCTACCAAAAATCAGCCATTGAATCTCCCTAGAACACGTTCAACAATTCGATCAAAAATCTGCAGAAGTGTTCTCCATTTTCCCGCCAAAAACAAAATTCAAATGGAGAAGATGACCTCCCCTAATCCTGTACTGGGGTGCGAATAGCAGATGCCTTTTGGGGTGACCTGGGGTGCCAATTAGGAATTGAGGTGCCCCTTATCCAACGGTGAGAGTCCGAATAAACGTGTCCTCCGGGGCTTTTACCAACTTTTTGAGCCGAACTTTCCAAAAAATGTTTATTTTCCAAAGGTGCCTACAAACACATAAAACACCAAAATTAGTACAAACTCGAGTGCCAACAATATATAGTATTGAGATCAAATTAAACACAAAAATGTGTCTATCACAACCAGGGATTGAACAAGAACGAGTTCCTCAGATGCCTTCCTTAGCTCGTCTTTTAGGTAGTCTAGACTCCGTGTTGGGATACCAAGTTGTTCGCGAACGACCTTAAAGTCTCCTAGAAGATTTCCTACCAGTTGTGAAGAAATCTGAACTGGTAGCTTGTCTTCGTTTAAATAGGACAAAGCTCAATATCATCAACCTTGTTACTTACCTCCATTGTGCACCACAAAGACTTTTAAAAAATCTTTTTGCACCTCTGGAACACATTATAAATATAAGGGATTCCATCAAACCCTGGGAAACAAGACGTTCGTGAGGGTTGGTGTGTGTGCTAGAGAAACGGGCCTATGAAAGACCAAAGAAGCCCAAAGAAAATAGATGTTGAGGAGCAGACAAAATAAATTAACATTGAATGCAGTACAGTCCTGACAGTTTTCTCAAGAAGAAAATCCTGAGAACCATGAGCATCCCTTTTTATCAAGACCAAATTAAAAAGAGATGCAATACGAACATGACAGGTTGTAATAAGACGAGCATCTTGCTCATCATTATTCACTTCTTCTTTTTCCTTTTCATCGGTATTTAACAAACTACCTGGTTTAGCTGAAGAAGCATTATCAAGAGAAGATTTAGAAGTACCTGGTTTAACAACATTCCATGTTTTCTTGATATTCCGTCTCAGTCTGTTTATGTGAATCTTCAGATTAGAGACTCGATTGTTGACATGTAAGAAGTCTGAATTGGAAGTCTTGGATTCACAGTCCTTTTTGAGAACATTAGAGGAACTTGACTCGTTTTTCTTTCTCATGTTCCTTTTTCTCCTTCCAGACTGATTTACAACACCTGTCACACTTTTGTTGTTTTTCCTTCCACCATTGTAGGTATTCTTCGGTTTGAATACATAATTAGGAAAAGCCCTATCACAGTATGTCTCAGGAATGATTCCAATCTGTGATATAGGTTTAACAACTTCTTTGGACATCAAAGTAAGAATGTTGTGAAGTTTTTCATTCCTAATCTGAAGGCGACACCTTCCCTCAAAGTGTCCTTTGTTTCCGCGGTAATAGCAGTTGAAGGACTTACGTTTAGTAGTTCTCTTTTGAGAAGTTTTAGAAGAAGTAGACTCCTTGTTTTTACAAACTGACACATGTTCTTCACATGGAGAAATATTAACAGCTTTGACAAACTTAGTATTACCACTGTTAGGAGCGTATATTCCTTTATATCCCAGACTATGTTTATCATGATGTTCTTTACAGTCTCCCAGCATAGAAGACAGTTTTATAGAGCTAGAACCTAACCTATTTAAATTCTCTTCCATTGATTTTACCTTATTAAGAGCAACAGTGAGTTTGGTTTCCAAGGATTTCTCTGATAAGAAAACTGCGTTCTTTGTCATTGAAACACTTCTGTTGAGATTCACATCTTGCTTCACTTTCGTCAATCCTGTCTTTTAATATATAGAGGTTACGAAGAAGATTATCACATTCAGATTTTTTTGAGCGAACCTCTTCTTCATGATATTTAACGGTAGATTGTAACCGTTTGTATCCACCATCATAACCTTTGAAGAGTTTTCTCAACTTTCTGATTTCCTGACAGAGAGGACTCATATACTTTCTCAAGCAAGCAGTTGTCCTTGTTTCCTTCAATTCACGATTAAGCAACTTGATGTATTGAGAAACTTCCTCATCAAGCTCTGTCCTTCTTCAGAATCACTATCATCCGAGAGATCATCCAACTGTTCATCAAGAGATTTCCTTCAGTTGGATTTAGATTCGGTTGAAGGAGATGAGAAGGAGTTTTCCACAGTGGTTTCATATTTTTGAAACTTATCTGAGTAGTCCTGTACATATGTTGCGTTGTCAGAGATAATAGTCTTGTCCATAGAGTCAGATCGCTACAAACACGGACTTGTTAGGTCTTATAAGTGTTTGCCTGCTCTGATACCAATTGAAAAAGCGTGGGTCTAACAACCCCACCCAATATTTCGCTTAGCAATCTGTATGGACTAACTCCGAAATACTTTGCTAGAGAATCAACTAGACATTCAGACTCAATCTAGATAAAAGTATCTCAAGGAGTTAATATCTCTCTCTTGATTTGATTTTTACTCAAGCTAAAAACAATATCGAGTCTTTATCAAATACAAGGAATACTTGGACGGTACCAAAGACTAATGTCCAAGGATCAATCAATATTAATCAAGAACCAAAGGTTGGATTTTACAATTGATGATCACAACGCACAACCTATATTATTTCAATTATATAAAATATAATGCGGAAAAGAAATAACACAGACACCGAAAGTGTTGTTAACGAGGAAACCGCAAATGCAGAAAAACCCCAGGACCTAGTCCAGATTGAATACACACTGTATTAAGACGCTATAGACACTAGCCTACTGCAAACTAACTTCGGAATGGACTATAGTTGAACCCCAATCAGTTTCCCACCGATCCAAGGTACAGTTGTACTCCTACGCCTCTGATCCCAGCAGGATACTGTGCACTTGATTCCCTTAGCTGATCTCACCCACAACCAAGAGTTGCTGTAACCCGAAATCACAGACTTGATAATAAACAGATCTGTCTCACACAGAAAAGTCTATAAAAGGATAAATCTGTCTCCCACAGATAAACCCTAGGTTTTGTTCCGTCTTTTGATATAAAATCAAGGTGAACAGGAACCAATTGATAATCCGGTCTTATATTCCCGAAGAACATCCTAGATTAATCAATTACCTCTCTACCATCCTTCCTGACTACACAAGAGGATTGTCGAGGAATCACAAACAGTGAGACGAAGATGTTTGTGACTTCTTTATCTTGCCTATCGGAGAACTCTCACGATCTCAAGTGAATCAATCGATTGTACTCGTACGATAACGTAGTATCACACAACTACGATAAAGTAGTATCGGTCTGGCTTCACAATCCCAATGAAGTCTTTAAGTCGTTAAACTGATTTTAGAGAAGAAATTCAAAGGTTAATGAAGATCGACTCTAGCGGGCGCACTAGTAGCACACAAACATGTGGGGATTAGTTTTGCACAATGCTATATGTCTCCTTTATATAGCCTTCAAATCAGGATTTTTCCTTAGTTACAAAGCAATCCTTATTCACCGTTAGATGAAAACCTGATTTAGATTCAAGCTAATATTTCTCAACCGTTAGATCGAAAACTTATCTTGTCACACACACTTGGGTAGACGTTTATTGGGTTCGTGAAAACCATGCCCAAACGTGTACGTGTATGTTGGTTCAACATAGTAAACCAAAAGGTTAACCATATGAGTATTTCATATTAACCTTGTTCTTCTTCACCATTACTAGTTCAATTGACTCAAATGAACTAGTTAAAAAGTTGTTCAATTGATATGAGATCTTATGTAACTACACAAGACACAATTGAAACAAAGATGATTCGATTCGATCAGCTCATGAACATTATAGCCACGGTTTGCATAAAGCATTCCTTAGTAATTTAATGTTTCATGTTCTGAGCACATCTTTAGATCATAACCTCTTAAGTTCACAAACAAGTTCGCGGACTTAAGTTAATCGGTTCAGTTTTCCAAACTCAGCAGAAATTCTCGGAAAGAGAACTTCAGCCAGTTCGTGGACTGGGTTCGCGGACTTAGCACACAAACGAGTTTTGGAAAATCCAGCAGAAATTCTCGGTCAAGAACTTCCTACAGTTCGCAGACTGAGTCTGCGAAATAGGTTCGCGGACTTGGCAAGCCAATTCCACAATCCTCCCGATTTCTCTTAATCAAAAAAGTTCGAAAACTTCGGTTCAAGGAATACATGGTTATGTAATGTAAACTCTTATTTCAATCATTGAGACATTCTAAGAGGACGTTATGTAGTCGTTATTCACAAACCGATTCACGTCAGAGCAATTCTCAAAGTGATTGAAACTTTTCATGACTTTCGTCACTAGGTGAAGATAAACTTGATCAAAGCGAAACGCTTTACCAACACACGATTTCGAGATAAAGGATAAGCAATGAATGCTCAGCTCGAAATATCAAATGTGTATGATCTTGTCTATATAGCATACGACTTTTGTCTCATAAGAAGTAGGAGATAGAAGAGATAAACTTTTGAGTGATAGATAAGTTCAAGTCTCCACATACCTTTTTGTTGATGAAGTTCCACGGTTCCTTGTATAGATCTTCGTCGTTGTATGATGAATCGCCATGAAGTCCTTGAACTCAACTACACTTTTCTATCCTAGTCCGGGACTTAGATATGTAGGCTAGAAATTAAGACTCATATTTTTTTTCACTAACATAGAAAAACATGCCTGAGATAGCAACGCATTCGAGGTTGACCGAGCTATGCTCTAACACCATTCATTCAACAACTAGAAATCCAACACTTTTTGTCCAAAATTCTAAAACATGTCCCATAAACCTTAAAAAAATATTTGTCCACACCATTAACTTAAACATTTGTCCACCACAACATAAATAAATTAACTAGGAAAGCATTCATTCACGACCCCGTTTAGGAACACTACCACTACTACCTTCACCACCACGACCGCTACGAGCCCTCTTTTTTTCAGCATTCAGCTTGGCTTGTGCTTCCCTCCTGGCTTTTTCTTCCCTATTTACTTCAGCATCAGCTTGCTTGAACAATTTATGGGCATCCTCATTGTCAATATTTCAAGTATAGTTAATGTGCTTGCTTTGCTCTTCAATTGACAAAGGCTCTCCTCAGTCTTTCGCGCAACACAACACCTTCACAAAGGTCTTCAACTGCTCCTTCTATTTTCAATTAAACAATAAACAATTAATAGAATGATTCGATAATGTAATCTTAAAATAGTAAGAGAAACTCTAAAATAGTTACAAATAACTTAAAACTTGTTGCTGGGTCTTTCGATGCCATCTTCCTCTTACGAGCCAATTCTTCAGCAGTCATTTCCCTAATCACAGTAGGACGAGCCCAACCCAAGTACCACGCCATGTATCTCTCACTAGCTTCATTACCGATGGTCACCTCGTCCAAAAGACTCACATCGATGCTACGACCATGTCTATCGTCCCAATGTTCTAGAGATGGCGGTGGAGCAAAAGCGACGTTAATAGTTTTTTGGGACGTGGAGCAGTCATCCTCTAACAAAGTAAAGAACGTCTTTTCTTCATCAAAATGAGGTTCTTCTTGGACAGTAACCCAATTTTCGCCTTACCCGATGTGGATCGTACATTGAATATCCCCGTGAGCACAACAAGGGTCTGTAGTATAATGCAACTTCATCTCTCTTTTGGATTAAACCTTGTTTTCTAGCATCTCGATACGGATCAAATATCACCTCCTCCGCAGTCAATTTGTCGACGGCGATTCAGAGTTTGATATGATTTTGCAGCATGTCCTTATCCTGAGTACCCTTAAAACTGTACCTTTGCGCTCTTGGCTTATCAACCACCACATTCGCATCCACTTTGACGTAGGAGTTGGTTTTGAACAAAGAAGGGAAGTGCTAATATATCCAAACCTATGCAAAAAAAAGTTTAGTAAGAATATCTTACGAGAATTTTTCAAATATAGATGATTTAGACAATAAAATTACCAGGAAGAGACATGTGTTTCCGTTAACTTGCGCAGTGAGTGCCCTAGAACCCTTTGTCAACTCATTGTTCAAGAAGACGACCACCGCAGTACCCCAAGAATACTCACGCATCTTATCTAAGGGATCCAATAGTTGCAAGTAAATGGCGTCACCAAGCTTCCGGAACTGTCGGGGAAGATACATTTGCCCAAGACGTATAGAAAATAAGCTGACGCGGTAGCATTGATTCGCAACGGGTTCACCCTTCCTTCATTATCAAAGATTTTCTTTGTCTCCCATAATGTGTCCCTCAACTTCTTCAGATTAAACTTCTTGCTTAGACGACCATCCTTCTTCTCAAGCATAGACTCCGTCTCAATCTGATTCCAACCGAACAATGTGTGGCTCCGTTTGTAAATATCCTTGAAAGAAAACTTATTATTGAATCCCTCACTGACTGCTTTTCCATCAACCTCGAGGCCTAAAATTTGATGAGCATCATCGAGATTTATCGCCATCTCACCGAATGGAATAACATTGTATCAGTCTCTCCGTAGAACCTCTCACTGAATGCAGATACGGTAACTCTATCATGCTCAATATTCGAACTCTCCATCGCAGGCCACAACCCGGAGTTCTTGACAATCACTTGCACCTCCTCACATTCTAGATCAAGATCCCAAGTCTTAGTCACTGAACATGAAGCTTGGCGCCTCATGAGACGGACGACATGCTTGTGATCCTAAATACAAAAAAAAAAACAAAATGAAAATAAATACAAACACTTGACACAAATTTAAGATAGTTACTCATTGAATAAAGAACAAAGACGGATTGAGATTACTTACGATAGTATTATGGATCGTACATGCCCATGAGTCTTTGTATCCAAAGAGAACATTTCCACCATCTCTTGGGGTCCCCCTTGTAAGCTCACCTTTTTTCAGTGTAACCATCAAGTGAGGGGGATGCATGTGGGAATTAGATGGTTTAGTGATCACCTTCTTATTCTTTCCGGTTTCAGTTGAAGTTGAATCTTCGGTTTGTTTGAACAATATCTAGAGTTTGTTCTCCATCTCCATCTTCTTCTTCTTCTTCTTCTTCTTCTTCCACTGCCTCTTCAACAATTTCATCTTCGATATCCTTATCTTTATCTCCATTACCATCATCATCATCATCACCTCCTTCAACATTAGGCATTTCTTGATCACCATCATCATCATCATTGTTACCTCCTCCAGCAGCCGGAGTGCTTTCATCAACATCATCATCATCACCTCTTCTACCAGATGGAATTGATTGGTCTTCATCTGGAGTCTCGTCTGAATCACTGCGCTCCGATAGTGGTTGAGAATCATTCAGTACACGGATATTGAGCGTTCCGTCACAACGTATGCCCCTCGATGTGTTGAAGTCAAGAGTTTATCACCAACACGATGAGTTCTTGAAGGAGGACTAAGAGCTTTCATAGCTTTCTTCTTTGCCTTTTCCAACCTGAACAAGATCAATTAAGAAAAAAAAAATTACAGGTTGGCAGGGTCGACATATATAACCTATCCGGCGGAACAACGGCCGGAAGGGTCGACATCTAAATTACATGCCGGCTAAATCGAAGCCGGCAGGATATTATTCACATAACCTGCCGGCTTATAACAAATATGAACACAATAGAAACAAAGATTTTTCACCAAACCAGTCGGCAAGGTCCATTACCCATACATTGCCGGCCAACTAACAGCCGGCATGGTTTTATCCAAATACCATTCCGATTTTAAAAATTCAAGGCATCAGGAGACACAAAAAACATGAAATACAGCCGACAAGGTAAAAAATTATAACCAACCCGGCTAAAAAAAAAAAACTGTCGCCGGCAGGGTCTAAGGTTGAATAACTTGTCGGCCCTGCAAGTACCAGTTACAGGTATTCAACAGCCGGCAAGCTCTTCAACCTAAGAGCCTGCCGGCCAAACCCTAACTATGAAAATCCGGCAAGGTCGATAACATAATACCTTGCCGGCGTCGCAACTGCCAATTCACAATTTCGATTTTTCTGACCTAATTTAACATGCAAACATGAAATCGAAGTACTAGAGTGAGTTTAAGTAAGCCCTTACTTTCTTAAGCGCACCATTTCTCGTGTTTCAGCAGCTGCGAATTCTCCTTCTTCGACGGTTTTTTTCTTCACTTTCGTTTGAACCAAACTTGCAATTCCAGGGTTATACTCATTGGGTTTTCGATTAGCTTCTTTCATACGAGTTCCCTTCCGCCCGTGGTGGATCCATTGATGAAGATTAATCGGAGTTTTTGAATCGACGATTTCAATGAATTAATCGACGAGTTTTGATGTTGGTGGGGGTGATGGAGCCGGTATGGTTGTGGAGGAGAAGAAGATGAAATGAAAAGATTAAAACTGATTTAGGGTAATAGGTTTTTAAAGGGTAAGGATAGTTTTGTAACTTACCCATTAGGACTCCCCCTAAAACCCTTAAAAAGGGTCCTTTTAAAATTGGGTATACCCCTATCAATATGGGTATACCCCAATCAAGCCAGGATTTTGTTCGAAAACATAAAAATTACATACCCAAAAAAAAAAAAAAAAAAAAAAAAAACTCTGAATAAAATAAATATCTATTTGCGGATATATTCATTTTTCAATAAATATATAATTTCGCTAAAAGAATATGTTTTTTCCGGTTCCAAAAGGCATTCGTTCATGGATGTTAAACTGTATTTTTCCCAGAAAGGTATGAGTTTGCTGCAGGCTGCAGCTTGCTTCAATCTGGATTGTAGACAATTTCTATAGTTCCAAGCCTGAGTAGTTGCACACACCTCTCCATCATCACTGGTCTGACTGTAAGCTCCTATTATGTTCATAGCCCTACATGTTTGGTTGCAATAATAAAAAATGAGGAAACACAAATAAACGGAAGTAGTCGCTACTGCTACTGCTACTGCCCGCCGAAGTACAAAGGCTGGCATCATCCAGAAGGTCTGGAATTACATCATTTCCAGCCATTATTAAGTTACTGAACAAAAGACATAAGTTTGGACACTTCCAATGAAACTCCTCATGACTATTAGACTTATTACAGATTAAATCCAGTTCAGCAGAAGGTTTATTATGCTGGCGTACAAGATTGAGGTACCCTAACACAAAAGAAATTTAATTTCTATCTTCACTCTCAAACTGACTTATCCTCCTGCGGAAGTCCAAAGAGAACCTTCCCTGTGTATCCCCTTTTCATATTCTTCCCATTACAAAAGTGGCGGGAGATTCCCTCATCCTTGTGGCACAAAGAGAAGCTGGGATAACGGTTGCGATCTCTTGAAGCTAGGAACCACCCTCACATAGGCGTGAGTGCAGTAGTGCGTGCACCAACATACATCTCTATCGGTGTGATGTTGTGAGTTTGTACACAAACTGCATTTTCAATTTGGTATCCTACTTTCTGAAAGTAAAAGGGAAAGCCATCAAGGTAATGCTTGACTATAATTCACTTCTTGGGGTGCACTTGGCAACTTAACAGGCTCATGTTTTAGGGGCGAGCCTTTGTACTTCTCCTTTGGTCTGAAGATTGCTTAAACATTTTCTTACGTACTGCTGAGGTACGAGAAAAAGAAAAGAAAAATTAAAGGATAAAAAACTTGATTAGATTTTGATATGAAGAGTATAAATTCGAATAGGATGAGATGAAGCTTTATACCTTATTGTCGCTAATGTACAATGTTGTTGACGAAGCATTCCTTTGGAGGTCTCTGTGTTCTATCCTCTGAGGGTCTTACATGAGAAAAGACAACCCAGTGTAGCACAAGGAAAACATGCCAGCCTGGTTCCATGAAACCCTAGTTTAAGCAGTGCCGGCAAGTCATCCTTGGCTGCATTGAACTCTCTACCTTTTCATGTTAGACCTCTGGATAATGGCACTGATCAGGTGTTCGCTACAGCAGCATTTTCTACATCGTCAATAATGACTGATATGAGAAGGAAAGATGGGTCAGTCTAGCCAAGGACAACCTGCCGACTACCATTTCTGAAAACCTAATCATTCCAGTAGATGTTTCTCAATTAATATTTTGGTCTACTGCTAATTGACGGCAACTCATCCTTGGCTGAACTGTAGTATCAATCTATTCATTCCAGTCGTTAACTGAATTTGACTGACCCTCAACTTTTAACTATTTGATAGTTAAAATAAATGAAAGATAACCCAAAATAGGCAAATAAAAACCTCGCCAATTCAACTGGGTGTTGGCAAACCATCCTTTGCTGCATCGAAAACTCCATAGTGTATCAACCTCTATAATCACTCAAAACAGTTTTCAAGTCATTGCTAGAGGCAAAAACCAGTTCTTTCTCTGCTACTACTCTTTATTTGTTCCGTTTCACTTTCACCAGAAAATTTGACCACATGATCTTTCCAGGGTCCATAAATGTTGAACTAGCTGATAATGTAGGTCTTGAGAATTATGTTGAACTGCTTCGACATTCCTGAAAAGAAACGGAGAATGATATTAAAGTAGATAAAAGAATACAAAACGAGTGGAATGAGATGATGCAAGCACTAAACCTTATTGCCATTAATGTACAATTCTGATGAAGCATTCTTTTGGAGGTCTCTGTGTTTCTAATTTTCTATCATATGGGGTCTTAGATGAGAATAAGAGAATCCAGCGTAGCACAAGGACAACATGCCGGCCAGATTCTACGAAACCATAGTTTAGGCGATGCCGGCAAGTCATCCCTGGCTGCATTGGAATCTCTACCTCTTCATGTTAGACATCTGGATAACGGCATTGATCAAGTGCTCGCTTCATCTTAACTGCAGTATTATCATCTACGACTTAAATGAGAAAGGGATAGTTCAATATAGCCAAGAACAACCTGCCGACTACCATCTTCCAAAACATCTATATAGTTTAGTTGATGCCGGCAGGTCATCCTTGGCTGCATTGTACTATCAACCTAATCATTCAAATCATTTGGATGAATTTGATTGACCATCAAATGCAACTGTTTGATAGGTAAATGAATGGAAGACACCCTAAACTACTTCTTCTACTACTTGTGCCGAATGCTGCTGTTTACATCTTCTATTTATAGATAAAAAGCTGAGGAAAATTAGTTGAGACATGAAAAGATGTGCTGGTTTTTGCTCATGAGATTCTTGCCTTCTCTCTTGTTAGGAACCAACTAGAGAGAAAAAGGAGAATGAGAAACCCATCAAAAAACATCATCAAGAATATTTTCCATATCATTCAAAAGAACAAACACTCCAAATTTGGTTACAATAGCTGTTTCCCTTTACAGAAAGATTTTTTAATTTTAATAAAAAAGACTAATTATTTAAAAAACTAGGAAAGAAAATCAAATTATGAAAACTAATTAAGTGTTTTGGTTATTGTGGGAATAGAATATTTTGATTGGTGTTTAGTACTAACTAGATTAGTGCTCGTGCTACGCACCGGACAATTTTTTTACTTTTAATCGTATTTTTGATTGAGTGAGCGCGGGGCTTCGCCCCGTCCCGTGCCGATGCATTTTTAATTTAGTGTCGTCCCGCCACGCCTTGATGCATTAAATAGGTAGAGAAAAGATAGGAAATATGTGTGAAGTTTATTTATCTTTTCCTTTTATTTCCGCATAAAATATGTGAATTGTTATTGTTTCTTTTTCCCATTATGTATTAATTTGGAAAAAAGAATCCTAAATGACAGGTACTTGACTTCCGAATTGAATTTGGACCTCCATAAAATTCTAAATACGGAAATTTTTTAACCAATCATACGTTGCCTAGTATCCACACCAAAACTCTCATTTTATAAAAGCCACAAAAAAGACTTATTTCGGCCAACAGGAAACGAGGGCTTCCTCATCAATCAACGTGAGGGCTTTATTTGTCTGCGCACCGAACATCTTTCACTGTCACTATACATTAATCTAGCTTTTTCTTTTAACAGAACTGGCATGTAGTGAAATTTTAGTTTCCCGTTGCAAAGTAGCTCCATAATCAAGAAAATTATGGAGATCAAGATCGAATTTACGCAGATATTAACACTGAGGGCATAGAAGTATTGTAGGCACCCGGGTTTCTGTTGAGGGCTGCCGAGATTATATAGGCATACGCCGAATTACTCAATACTGGCACTTACGGAAAACTGTTAAAGGCGAATATAGACTTACTCACGACAGCCAGGCGCATATAGATATACTCATGGCAACCATCGTCTTCTTCCTCCCCAAGATGTTTGGATGCACGTTTGGGATAAGTGGTCATACCTGCTTCCATGAGCTGTCTCCTGAAAATAAATTTTATAAAAAAATTGGTCATGATTTGTCTTTATCAATTGATTGATATTTTGACTTGGAACCAATTTTGATTAAATAATGAATGGATCAGGTGATGTTTTCAAGTGGTAGCTGCTAATTTAACAAAGAGACTTGATATGATTGTACAATATTGTCAATTTTGCTCTTTTCTCGTTTTATTTATCCTCATTAATAGTTTTCCTTGTTATAGAGTCTTGCTACGTACCCTGTAAATTTGCTTGCACTAATACTTTCGCAGATGCTTCATCTTTAGCGTCCCTGAATGGATTTGGATTTTCGCCTTTTGTTTTGTTGTAAAGGTACTCCAACACGTTGTTTTCAAGCCTGAACCGCACATAATGATTTGCTGGTCGTATTCATGGAGACCAACACCTTGTTATGAAGATAGTGTTGTGATGATTTGATGGATTTGAGTTTGCTGGTGATCGAGAAGTTGAGTCAGAGATGTTGTTGATGATGTTGCTCGTGGTTTGTGGTGTTGTTATTGTGACAACATCGGGAAGTTTAGGGTATTGCCTCTGTAGTTGCAGGAAATCCTACAATACACCCCTCATATGATTTTATCGTTGATCAGCCTATTTTTAGGTTTACGCTCTTAATTTTATTGATTAATTTTTGAATATTCTTACAAGGAAAATAAAGAAATCAAGAATGATCTCTGCTTTCAACTTTCTCTCTCCTATTTACTTATCTCTTACTCAAAAAAGATCTCTCTTTCCTTTACAACTCGAATGACTATTTATAAGGGAAATACATAGTGGATGACATCTAATCTGTCCTTTATTTTCGGATATGGTTTGCGACATTCTCGCAACCTTACAAATGTTGACTTCGCAAGCTTTCTAATTTTCGCGAGACTATCACATCTTTCTCATGATCCCTGCTGATGTCGTTTATGAAAATGTTCTGCGACGCTTTTGTGCAATACCATTGTTAACTTCGCTGAGACATAACTGTTGCGAGATTCTGATCCTACATCTTGCCTCTTCTCATATCTTCTCTGCAAAGTAGAGAATGATGTGAGAAATACCGCAACCACTTATTTTCTCATATTCTACATTTATCACACGTATTCTTTCTTCCATTTATTTCCCGACACGTCTTTTGTAACCGTTACTTTTTAACCGCTTAAATCTTTCTGTATTAACCATGTTTATTTTCTCGAGGAAAAATTCCCTCTATATATATTTATTTTCATCCTCTTCTTCTTTCTTTTTATTCTCTCTGCAACTTCATCGTTCTTCTGCAAACTCCATTGTTGCAACTTTTCTTCTTTCTTCTTCAATCTTTTTAAATTCTTCTTCATCTTCAAATTAGATCTTCATAGTTCGTGATCTTCTTCAAGATAATTTCCCTGCTATCATCTTTCATGGATTCATCAAGGTTAGTCTTCTTTTTTCTTCCTTATAAATTTTGCTGAAATCAACATATTTGAAATTGATCTTGTTTATTGCCTTATGTGATGTTGTTTATGTGATTCCCATACTCTTGTTATTTCAGCAAAAGAGGCTCCAACACTAAATTTTCAGTTCAGAATCCTAACAATCCCAAATCACAGCATAAAGTTGTCGTTCATAAAAGGAAGTCTGCGAATGAGAAAGTAGTAAGAAACACTATCTTTTTCTAATAACAATATTGTTGCCTCTGTTTCTTATCTAGATTGTAATTCGCAGGGTGATAAAGATCTTCATAGACCTCACAAGAAATCTCGCCACCTCAAGGCTGTTCCAACTATTGTTCCCTTTCATCTACTCATTTCTTCCAAATCTCCTGCGATATATTCGCAAGATAAACCTTTATCTCCAACTCTCGAGAATGCGGCCTCTGATTTCATTTCTCCAGTTGATCTTCCTATGACTGAAACTCCCCTTGTGGTTCCTTCAGCGAATGAAGCCTCTTCTCTTCCCATTGAGAATGTTTCTCAACCTTCTATCTCTACCAGTTCTCTTCCTAAGTCTCCTCCTTTGTCGAAAGAGACCGTGGAAGGGATAAATATTGCTTTCAAGGTTTTATCTGAGATTCTAGATGATGGAAAGAAGTCTTCCACTGATCCCATCAAGTCTAATGTTTGCGAAATTCTGAGAAAGCATTTGCGTTCTGACAAAGCTGCTTCGCAGACAACTTTAGAAAAAGAATGTAATGCTCTTCGTCTTGAAAATCAGAAACTTCAGAATGTTTTGCTGGATCGTGATAATCTTCGCAAGAAGAATGATGAGTTAAGAGGTATGATTTCCTCATCTATGTCTTTAATTTGCCTTTTCAATGGTTTTATCCTTCCCCTGCTTAATTATCCTTTAAATCCCTCTTTCGCATGTTAAGCATTAAATCAGAAACGAGTAATGGAGAGATATCAATTTGAATCTGCTGTTGAAGAAGCCCGTGTTGATAAAGAAGTCTTAATGGATCAAAATAACCAATTAGATAATCTCTATTCATATTCTCTTGATCAAATAAATAACCTTACCAATGAAAATACCTAATTAGTTGAAAAACAAGATCTATTAAGTAATGAAGTATCTCGTCTTTCTTATTCTTTAACCAAAGCTAATGTAGGGATGGAAACTTTATCAGATGAGAATAAAACCTTGTTTCAAGAGAAGCGAGTTTATTTAAACAAGATGGCGATATCTTCGCAACAACTTAATATTCTCCAAAAAGTATGTGCTGACCAAGAAAAATCTCTTCGCTCTTTAAGAAATGAACTTAAAGAAGTAACAGAATCATCTATCAGTGAAAGAGATTCACTCATTCAAGGTAGAATAGCTTTAAGTGTGAAGGCAAATCAGCTTAAAGATAAATATTCCAAATTAGAAGAATCTTATTCTTCTCTTGCGAAAAAAAATGCCTTCCTTGTTTCTAAAGAGAAAAATCTTCAGTCTCGACTTAAAGGTTTAGTTGGAGATAAATTTGATGACGCAATGGATCACTGGGAGAATAGTTGTCTATCCTTGGTTCAACATCTTATTTCGCAAAAGGAAGGTAGTCATAATAGTTTGACTGCCTTAATTATCTTTCCTTTGTCATATCTCTCTGAATTCCTTATCTTAATAAATTTTTGTATTCTATTTTTCGCAGAGTCTGAGAAGAATCTTCATTCTTCTATTTCTGATTTGGAGGCTAAATATGCTAAAATTCGCAAAGAGAATGCATTACTTGTCTCTACTCTTACTGGTTCTCGCGACCGGGCAGAAAGAAGACTTGATTATCTTGCTTATTTTAAGGATATTCAGGATAGGAATCATCAAATAACACTTCTTCTCCAAGTTCATCTCCGGGCTGAAGTCCTTGTGAATGACATTTTACTGTCCAACTCTCTTCCTCCTACATCAATTGATCCTTTAGAAGTAGATGATGATGAAGTTCCTCGTCCTGCTGATAGTGATTACGATTATGAAAGCGGTGCAGAGGATTTCCTAGAAGATGAAGAAGAAGTTCCTTCTAAAGAAGTATGTGCTGGTGTTAATCAGAATGAGAAAGAAATTTCTCCCGAAGAAGTAGTTGCTGGCGATACTCAAGATGCTAATCAAGTAATTGCTGGAGATAATCCAAATGCTAGTCATGACGAAGATCAAAGCCGAAATGAAGGAGAAGCTTGCGAGAATGTTGGCGAAGAATTTCTGTCATCTCCTGCTACTGATATTGATATTGAAGCTTGAGCTTCTTTTCTAGCTTTGTTTTCTTGAGCTGTCTTATTTTTATTACTTTTGAGAGCTACATTTTTCAATCTACTTTGGAGTCAACTATTTCTTTTAATATTTTGTTGATAAAAAAGATAATGCTTCGTGTATATCGATTCCCATACTTGCCTCTCGTTATCTTTCTTGCGAAAAATAATCTGTTATAAATGCTTATAATTAGTTTGTTTTATTATATGGTCTTATTTTGCCTTCCTAATTAAAGGTCTTATTATGCCATCTCTTGTCATTGCGACAAAATCGCAGGACATCCTTGCACTTTCATACAAAAACCCATTGATCTTGTCTTAACTTTTTCTTTTGTATTATGGCTTCTTCAGGAATGTTGCGACAATATGACAGGCCTAAATATTCTTGCGAAAATAAAGCCCCATGACATTGCCGTCTTGCGATGAAATCGCAGGACGTCTTCGCACTTTCATGCGAAAACCCATTGATCTCATCTTATCTTTTTCTTTTGTATTATTGCCTCTTCAGGAATGTTGCACAAACATGACAAGCCTTAATTATCCTTGCGAATAATAAGCCTCATGAAATTTGCGTCTTAAGACACTTATCAGCTCCCTAATGGAGGGTGTCGCCTTTATCTTCCCCTGGTTGCCCCTTCAAGGAGGCGTACTTCTACCATACAAGGTTAGCTCCTCCCATCCAGTCTTAAAAACAACCAGTTGTTTTCGCAACCTATTATCCCTTTTACCTATAGGGCTTATGGTTACGAGACTGCACCCTAAGTGGGATTTTCTTCGGGCCGAGTGCAGTATAAGCCAAGACTTGTCGAGAATGGCAAGGACGCTTCAAACTCCCTCGGCACTCTTGACTCAACCGTGTACCTCGGCGCCTTGATCAGATCTGTACTCCTTGGGAGAGTCCTTATTACCTTAGTCGCCCAACCTAAGTCATATGCTTAAGTTGAGAATCCAAGGTGCCTCTTCCGGATGGGTTTTATTGACCCCAAATTTCCATGACTCAGGTTCCGGTGGCGGTATAGCCTTTCCCTGAGTCATGTAACAGGTACCCCCTAATATGACGTACTTTAGGTCTTACATTTGCCTCTTGCGAAATTTTATTCGCGAACTAGGGTGTACGCCATAAAGGTTCGCCCCTTTCTTTTATGTCATTATTCTCTGCGAAAATTTCGCACATCATGATCTTGTTTTGTCATGAATAATCCTGCAATTATTCTTTTAGAATTCATAACTTCTCAAAGCTTCTTACGGATAATATCTTTTCAAGTACAATATGTTCCATGGTCTATCTAATCTATGACCAACATCTCTTCCTTCTGGGTCCATTAATCTATAAGCTCCTGTTCCAACTATATCCTTTATGATGTAAGGTCCATCCTATTTTTTCGCTAATTTTCCACCATTTTCTCGCTGATATATTGGTGTTTCTCGCAAAACTAAATCTCCTGGTTGAAATTCACGTATCTTGACACGTTTATTATATTCTCGAGCCAATCTTCGCTGATAATTCTCCATATGTTGTAAAGCTTTTTCTCTTTTTTCTTCTAATTCATCAAGTTTGTTTAGAATTAAACCCGCACTAAGATTTTTCTCCCAAGCTTCTCTTTTTGTTGTCGGAATAACAACTTCTGTTGGTAACACCGCTTCAACTCCATATGTTAAACAAAAAGGTGACATTCCAGTAGCTTCTCTTTTATTTGTATTATAAGCCCATACTGCATTATGTACTTGTTCACACCATGATCTGTGATGTCCTTCTAATTTCTTCTTTACTATATCTGCAATTATTTTATTTGTTGCTTCTACTTGCCCATTAGCTTGTGGATATAAAGGAGTGGACTTTCCACATTTTATCTTGAATGCATTGAGTAACATTTCTATGTTCTGCCCCTCAAACTGTTTCCCATTATCAGATACCAACTGTGCAGGAATTCCAAATCTGCAAATGATATTTTCGAATATGAATGTAAAGATATCTTTGTCGCGAATATGTTGTACTGCCTTCACTTCTGTCCATTTTGTGAAATAATCTCTTGCGACTATTAAGTATCTTCTTTGTCCAGTTCCTGGTAAAAATGGCCCCACAATATCTAAGCCCCATTTTCCAAAGGGCCACACACTGGTTGAAGATGACAATGGTGCTCCTGGTGCATGTATCTTCTTTCCATGCCGCTGACAATCTTCGCAACGTCTTGATATTTTTTTTGCATCTTCATGCATGTATGGCCAATAATAACCTTGCATTTTTTATCTATGTGCCAAAGATCTTCCTCCACTATGATTGCCAGCGTCTCCACTATGTAACATTTTCAGCACCTTTTCTCCTTCCTCTCGTGTCAAACATCTGAGTGATGGTCCACTAAAAGATTTTCGATATAACAACCCATCTCTTAATTCATAATTTGGTGCTCGGCTTTTTAACTTGTGTGTTTCCAATCTATTTCTTGGTGTTTCTCCTTTCGCCAAATATGTGTGAAGCTCAATTCTCCAGTCTGCGACATTATTTATTTGTTTTTCTTTTTCATTATCTATGACCATCACATCCACATCTTCCTCTTCTTTATTGACTGATGGTGACAGAAGTGTTTGTATTTTTATGCATCTCGCAGTTGGATCTGTCATCATACTTGAGATGAAAGCAAAAGCGTCTGCGAGTCTATTATCCTTTCTTGAAATGTGCCTCCATTTTATTTTTGGGAGTTTCGCTGACAATTCCTCAACCAGCTTCTTGTATTTCTTCAGGGATGGTTCATTTGTAGTATACTCTCCTTTTATTTGGCGAATAACTAGCTGTGAATCACTAGTGATCCTGGCGTTTTCTAGTTTCATTTCTATTGCGAATTTTAATGCATGTATCACAGCTTCATATTCTGTTTCATTATTAGTGGATTCAAATTCCAACCTGAATGAAAAAGCCATCTTTATTCCTTCTGGCGAAATTAAAACAATTCCAACTCCATTTCCTTCTCCATTTGATGATCCATCTACCAGTATTTCCCATATATTTGGTTCTGTTAATAAATCTTTTGGATCTCCATGTTCGTCTTCTACATCCATCATTTCTTCTACTGCTTCATCTTATTCTAAAGGAAATTCTGCCAAGAAATCCGCAACAACTTGTGATTTTGGTGAAGATAAAACTTCATATTTAATATCAAAATGGCCTACTTGTGCAATCCATCTCTCTACCCTTCCTGATCTTTTAGAATTCTTCATCACTGATTCAATTGGTACTTTTGTTAGTACCCTTATCTTGTGTGCTTGAAAATATATGCGGAGCTTAAATGATGCATAAACTAATGCTAAGATCAATTTTTCAATTTTTGAGTAATTCTTCTTTGCGGTATTAAAAGTTTTGCTAATGTAGTAAATGGGTTTCTCCATTCCTGTGTCTACTCGCAATAATACAACACTTAATGCATGCGACGTTGTCGCAAGGTAAATCAATAATTCTTCTCCTGGTTCTGCCTTTTGTAAGATAGTTGTATTCATAAGATGTTCTTTGATTCCTTGAAAAGACTTTTCACATTCATCACTCCATTTAAATTTCGCACCCTTCTTGAGTATATCGAAAAAATATTTGCATTTGTCTGATGATCGCGAAATGAATCTCCCACTAGTGGAAAATGGAAGTTAAACCACTGCCAGGACGAGAAGTAATATCCCTAAAAACGACTGTGTCCATCAGCAGTAAAATATAAGTGGTTTTTTCTTAAACGACCGTGTCTGGCAAGGGTTGATTTCTTTAAAAGAACCACTGTCTTTCACAGTACATCTATAGATACTAATACACACAGTAGTTTTTATTGATGATATTTCATAAAAAAATAAATAATATTGATTCAGCTGAATCTAAAACTGATTCAACTGAATCGAAAACTAAAAGTTGAATCACAATTAAATTAATGACTTCAAAACCGAATTTCACAAAATTAAATTGATAACAACTTTAAAGCTCAATACGTATTCAAAAGTGAATTCAGTCTACAATTTCAACTAAATACTGCGAGTTCCAAGTCTGAAAAAATCTAACACTAAGTTGGAAAACCTTGAACTATGTTCCTATTACAAGATTTACAACCATAAAGTTTCAAAACATAGACAACACCATCTAAGACTTCATCTTCTAACAAACTAGCTCAAATCAGGTCCACTACTCCATCCCTAAGTTGCAAACAAAACTCAAGACTACAACAATTAACAATAGTAACAAAAGAGGAAAAGAGAAAAGAACCTACTCGACACCAGCACCACCTACAACTACATGTGCAACTATCCACACATTATAATTTAAAGAAAAAACATGAACTACAACTATTTTGAAAATGTAAAATATCCAGTCCATAACTCATGAAGAAATTGAGATCATGACCCAAAACATACACAGCGAATTGATAGAAGTCTTAGGAGAAAATCCACAAACTTAACCAATTGAGATCCTTACCCAGCAAACTTGCCAGTTGACACTCGTAGAAAGGTTCATAGCTGCATATATTACCATTTATATGATCAAACTTTATTTCCACCTGCAAAAAATTCAAACAAATTGAATTCAAAACAATAACAACATAATACTTGTACATAAAAAATTCAACATATGAGGAAAATACGAGGACTTGTCGAAAATTTGACAATTGTGTCCTTTTCCTGCTCAATTTTAAAGAAAAATACATTGAATGTTAAAAATTAAAGAAGAGAATAAACCATACAATCAACGATCAAGCCAAACTTCTCTCGGTAAGATACCTGGTTGAAAGGTTGTTGTAGTTTCTCATTTGTAAAATTGATACAAAACTGCTCAAAGCTGAGGCATTGAACATATGCAAGAGAATACCATCAAATGAGCAGTCCTATGAAACAATGATATAGGCAGGTAATTCCTTTAAAGGTACAAATTACAATTACAAGCCATGCAAAGAATAAAGGCCTTCTGCTAATGTGTATGTGTAACTGTAAACATAGTACAAAAAGATTAACAATTGGATTAAGATTGTATGCTTAAGTACTTGCCCAAAAAACTAAGTTTATCCCCAATAATGTTGAACAGCATAGTTTAGTCTTCTTCAATAAAAGAGGACAAGCTGAAAAAGAACTTACAGACACTAAAAAGAGGAAATGAAGTTCACATTTGAACACTAAAACAAGTGATAGATCTTCCTTGTAGAAAAAGCTATGAAAGAAAAGTAAAAATGAAAGAGAAGTCACTTTAGAGTTACATTAATATAAAACCAAGCACACTTTAAGAAATTCATGAAAGCTAAAACCTAAAGAACAAAAAATTGAAGGGTAACAGATCAAGCATACCTTATTCATATAGTTAAGAGCCTCCACCATTTTTGCGGATCTGGCGCCACACCAGGAAACTAATAATCCAAATAAACAACCATAAAGGATGAGTACCATTTGTGTTATTACAAGCTAAAGGACTAGCTGCGAACATTACAAGCTTATTCTTATCATGTACACTAGCTTTTCAGGTAATACTATTGCAGCGAATTTGCACGCTATCATGGACCCTAATGAAAACATACAACATGAAACAACTTCAAGAACAATACCTAATATTAGACGCCCAAACTAAGCTAGTGAACTGAAATAGGATGGAAAAGGATTTGCTTACCCATGGAATGACCGGAAGCATGAGCTTTTCATAAATCTATACGACCCATTAATGCTAATGAATCCTTTTCCAAATTGATGTCCTATATCAACAATCCCATTACACGAATTTTCAAAACTGAAAAAGAAAATGCGTCAAAAGCATACTTTATATTTGTTTAGATTTGACACGATTGTTGGCACCCAATTAATTCAGACTTCTTAGCCCTGTGGAAATTCCAGAGAGAACACACTTATGCCATAATGCTTATATGCACAACTCACAATGATTCAGTATGCTAGTAAACTACTGCAATCTCAAAGATGTTACAAATGGCTTACCAATACTCCAGTGTCATTTCTTTCAAGCGGGTTTCAAGCCTTTGAAAAATTGTAGTCCTCCCAAAATTTTGCTTGTTATGAGTTGGTTGAATAAAATTAACCTCCAAAGTACCTGCCGAAACAGATCATTGCGCGAAGTTTAAAAAGAGAAAATGGGAGCATCATAATGTGAAAGACGGCGTAAAATATTAGCATAATTTTCTCACCTGCTACACCTCATTCTGACTGACAACATCCAAAAGCGGTTGTGTTTAGAAGAAGTGAACAGACATGTGTCATGTACCTAGAAGTATATTACGAAGCAATTAAACAAGACCGGTTGAAGTAAGAAAAATATACCATTCTAGCATGTTCTTATGGTAAATGCAGAATCCATGGATATTTATCTTAGGAGCATCCTTTATGAACCCAATTGTAGTTACTACTACACCCTGAGTCTGAGTGTATAAACAAAAACAAAGAACGTACTATGAAAAAAGAGACCACCGCGTAGCTAGACCTCATAATAAGCAGCAAAGAAAGTAAACATGAAACCAAAGATGAATAGGACCTCTGAATTTGGACCAATATTAGGTTTGTACAAGATGTACTCGAGAAATTTCATATCATCTGCAATATTGTGCCGCCGAACGACTTTTCCAAGCAATATTATTCTGAAATGCTCAGGTAACCTCAAGTATAAGATGGATAAGTACTCCTGAGGTGTCGAAGTAAAAATGAAAAAAGGTTTGGCAGGTTTTAACATGCATCATCAAATGGTGAAGTACGAAACACAGACTCACACGAAGAGAATAGTGAAGCTTGTTGGTCAGATGTTATTGGCATAGAGCTTGTAAATTAGCTTTCTTGGACATTTCTGGGGCTCCAGCTAGTTGGATATCCTGCGAACAAGTAAGACATGTATACACTCAAATTTGAGAAACAAACATATGAAAAGAAACCTGTAATGGAAACGAAAGGACAATGTTACAACATCATAAACGAACCTTTACATATGATTCAAAATTGAGCTTCATTTCCCCATCGTCGGTGAACCAAAGATTGTAGATAATAACATTTGTTCCATGAGTTCCCAAGTCATTGAACTGCTCAGAAAATTCAGCAAATAGAAACCAATGCATCACAAAAAATACCTTTTAATCAAAGCTAACAACACAAAATTCCAGCATAAGAATCCTAATCTAGTAACATAAGAAAACCCATATTTATCAAACAGTATATGCATTATATTTCATAAACTGGCAGAAGTAATGATCTTACAACACAAAATCACAAATTAAATCCCATCTTTATCAAACACGAGAATGTTGTTAACCTTCTCCTTTGCTTTCCTTTGCACCACTTCTGTAGAAATCAAGAAAGAAAACAACTCAGTACAAAATAAAAAACTTAAATTCAACATAAAAGAAGAACCCAATATAGATTTAATCATGAATTGATTTTTTATTTATTTTCGTTTACCACTATTAGATTTAGCTGGCTTTGATGATGGTGCATTTGTGGTGGAGCTTTCTACTTCTTTAGTGCCTGAATAAAAAGAAAATACACACAATCAATAAAAAAAAACTAAGAAAACAAAAGTAGGAATAAATCCACTAACTGATAACAAATCTGAAAAGAGAACTCAGATGAAATTGAAGCTTTTAGGTTTACTAAGATCTAATTTTTTTTCTACTGAAATTTCAATTTGGAGATGGATAAGTTAATCGATTGAACTAAAACGATAAATAGATATTATACTTACCTTTCGATTCAGTTTTCATAGATTAATCTTGGTTTTCAGTTGTTGTTGATTATCATCATCACCTCTTTCTCACCGATTCAGAAAAAATCTTCAAGAGCCGGTGTTGAAGAATAGGATGCAAAACCTAATACTAAAGTTTTGATCACAAGCATCTAATTGTTATGATACAGAAAAAAAAATGAAGCGAAACAGATAGAGAGAAGTGGTGGAAGAGGCTAGATGAAGTGAAACAGATAGAGAGATAAAAGAGATAAGGTTTGGTTTCTTTTTCTCTTTCCGCAGAAAAATCTAGCCCTCACAGTGGCTCTTGAATCTCTGAATTATTACAAAACTACCCCTCTAAAGAACAACTGTGTCAGAAACAGGTTTATGTTTTTCTTTTTTTTTCCAACAAAAACTACTGTGAGACACTGCACTATACATAACTACGACCCAAGAGCAGTGGTTTCTGTAAATCCCCGGAAGTGGTTAAAAACCCATTTCCCACTAGTGTCCCCAGCGAAGCTAGAAGCCCATTCAACTTATGTACATCTTTTATTGTTGCTGGTGTTGGCATGTCACGAACTGCTTGCACTTTTTCCGGATCAACATGTATTCCTTCCTTTTATACAATGTAGCCTAAAAATTTTCCCGGTGCAACTCTAATAGTACACTTATCGGGATTCAATTTAATGTTATACTGTTGCATTTGTTCAAAAATCTCCCTCAAGTCTTGTACATGGTCCTTAGATTCCTTACTCTTTACCAACATGTCATCCACGTATACTTCTAATGTTTTGTGTATCCATTTTGCGAACACCTTCTCTACCATTCTTTGATATGTTGCTCCTGCATTTCGCAACCCAAACGGCGTTTTCGTATAACAATATAAACCTCTAGGAGCAAAGAAAGCATTATGTTCTTGATCTTCTTCAGCGAGAGGAATTTGGTTATACCCTTTGTACCCATCTAAAGATGATACCCTATCATTTCCTGCTGCAGATTCCACCATTTGAGGAATATCGGGTAACGGAAAACTATCTTTAGGGCAAGCTTTGTTCAAATCAGTGAAATCTAAGCAAATCCTGATTCCCTTGTTTTTCTTTGGGACAATGACCATATTCGCTATCCATTCTGGGTATTTAGCTTCTCTTATAATTCCTGCCTCCAGCATTTTCTGTAATTCTTCTTCTATTTGGGAATGGTAAGTTGTTGCGATTTTTCTTATTCTCTGTTTAAATGGTCTCACATTTTTGTTAATCTCCAATCTGTGGCAAACAATTCTTGGATCTATTCCTGGTATCTCATCCATGTTTCCTGCGATCTTTATATTCTCGCAGTAAATTGACAGTTCTTTCTTCTTCTTCTATATCCATTTTGGTTCCAATTCTCAACACTAGAGGCTCCTCTTCAGTCCCAACATTTATTTCTTTTGTTGGTTTTGCGGCAGTGTAACTGGGTTTAGGTTCTCCCATTGGTGTGGGTTCTTTAATTGCTTTTATGGATCCTTCTCCTTCTTCCGAAATTTCGCTGGGTATTCCTTTTCCTTCTTTCTCCCTTATCAGATATACTCTAAATTCTTCTTCCTTCTTTGCTTCCTTTACCAATTTTCTGCGAAATTGTTTCCTTTTTGCTTGTTCTTCATAACGCCTTACTTCAATTTGATGACATAATTTTGCATTATCAACATCTCCTCTGATTTCACCTATTCCACTTGGAGTGGGGAATTTAATACATTGATGCAACGTTGATACCACATCTTTTATCGCATGTATCCATGATCTTCCTAATAACATATTATATGGCGATTCCATATCCACCACGCACAATGTCACATGTGTTTCGATTTCTCCAAGTGGAATTCGTACCACTATTTCTCCTTTAGGTTTTGTTGTGGATTTTCCAAAGCCGTGAACAAAATATGTTGAATTGGACATTTCTTCATCTTTAAATCCCATTCTCCGAAATGCATAATAAAATATTATATCAACTGAACTTCCTGCATCAATTAAAGTTCTGTTCAACATCCATTCTCTTGTGGATTTTATTGTTGTATCCTTCTCTTTTCGTGTAATAGGCACTGTGACAACCAATGGAGATGTATGATTCAAATTTTCTTTTGGTATTTCTTCTGCCATGAACATAATTCTTTGCTTTTCCCAATCTTTCAAAGGTGAAGTTTTTTCTACCGCCATAATTTTCTTTCCTTCAAAATTTCGTTTATGTATTCTTCCTTTGATGTTTTCATGGAATTCATCAACCAAGCTTTTTGTTATCATATTACACTCCAATTTTTTGCCATTTTCATTAATTCTATTCATCTTTCCTCTAACTGATTTACTGATTTGTTTAATCACTTTCTTGATTTGAATTTTCTCAATCAACAATCTTCAACTTTCGATCTTCAATCTCCCTGTTTCTAGCGCCATTATGTAGTTGCAGGAAATCCTACAATACACCCCTCGTATGATTTTATCGTTGATCAGCCTATTTTTAGGTTTACACTCTTAATTTTATTGATTAATTTCTGAATATTCTTACAAGGAAAATAAAGAAATCAAGAATGATCTCTGCTTTCAACTTTCTCTCTCCTATTTACTTATCTCTTACTCAAAAAAGATCTCTCTTTCCTTTACAACTCGAATGACTATTTATAAGGGAAATACATAGTGGATGACAGCTAATCTGTCCTTTATTTTCGGATATGGTTTGCGACATTCTCGCAACCTTACAAATGTTGACTTCGCAAGCTTTCTAAATTTCGCGAGACTATCACATCTTTCTCATGATCCTTGCTGATGTCGTTTCTGAAATTGTTCTGCGACGCTTTTGTGCAATACCATTGTTAACTTCGCTGAGACATAACTGTTGCGAGATTCTGATCCTACAGCCTCGGTAATTTGTGGGAAGTTTAGAGTTTTTTCTGTTATTTTTAATTAATGACCAAAGGCTCTGTAATTGCATGGTTTATATATATGTAAAGAAAGGCCAATTCCTTTTTTTTGGGACAAACTTCTGATGTCAACCGATTTCTTTTTTTTTTGGTGTGTCAACGATTTCCTTTTTAACAGGAATTCCTTTTTAAGAGTTTCACGTTATTTATATATTTATTTAACGGTTTGGACGTGAGTTTTGTCCACCCTTACCAAAGTACAGTTAATTATAGGTGTAAACACGGTGTAACTAAATAATTCAAGTTTAAATTCTAACATAAGTATTGTTCACCTACTTTTTTTCAACATTGTTACTAAGGGACAGTTAAGTATTTGATGTATCCAAATTAGAACCAAATTTTAATTATTACAATAAATAGAGTTATGCCAAGTGTCCTCACCATAGTTTCTGCATTAAAAAAGGCCTTTCTAGATCAATAGGAAACGAGGATTTCATCACCGTTTAACGTGAGAATTTTATTTGTCAGGGCCAGGAAGATATGGTTGACTTATACAGTATAAGATTTTGGATTTTTTTTTTTTTAATTTCCACTAATTCTTTTTCATATCTTTGATTCCGATAACCCTTTCTATCTTTCCCACAAAATATAATGCAGGAGAACCCATGCTGTCCTGTCAGTGGAATGTCAATGAAAGGTCAAAATCACTATTGTATGTATTTGTAGTCCGAATCCTAGTTAGTAAGTTCGCGAATGATTCACGAATCATTCGCGAATTTTTCCGTATCACGAATTTTACCGTCTTATTCGCGTACGTTTGCAACTCCGAACCCAAGTCGCGTATTATGTGGCATTCTCGGATTATTCGCGAATCGTTCACGAATTTTACGTATCCCGAATGATACGTCCGCTTAATTCGCCATAAATTCTTTAGCTTTTACTTTTCAAAGACTCCACTTTTTGGGCTTTACTGCCTCCCGAACATACACGACCGAATATTAGACGTGTTGTAATTTTTATGAAACAAAAACGACTGAAGAGATTTGAAGGTGAAGGTGAGAGAGATCTCAAACTCACTAACCAAGCATCTAAACCACCATACGACGTCCTTTTGGATAACTAATGTTGTATATATTATTAATATCATCATATTGAGTTTATTTTTCCTTAAATAACTCACACATATGCATAAAAATTGGTTTATGACCTTATACATACAAATTATTTGTTATATATAGATACCGAATTTTCAGAGCCGAACTCACATTTATAAATCGAATTATACACGTACGTATGCCGTTCCGAATTAATGACGAATCACGTCCCGTTGACCGAATTTTGGACCGAATCTGGATTTTACAAAACCGTATAATACTCGTACGTTTGCCGTTCCGTACGTTTGCCGAATCCCGAATTGCTAACTAGGGTCCGAATTGTTGCCCAAGCTATTCCGTGACTCAATTTATATCTTACTTATTACATTTGGTTCAAAAAATTAGTAGTAATTAAATAATAGTGTCATAGAAATCTTTTAAACCGAATCAGATACGTAGCCCACGAGTCGGACTTAAATATGTCCGAGTCGGATATATTAGGTGAAATATCAAGCCTCGAGTTAGATTCAAATACAGAGTGATCCGAGTCAGTCCTGTCCGAACAAAGAAGGCTTAAGTTAATCAAAGTATGCTTTGTCATCTTTTTTAAAAAAATGTAACATTTAGATCATTAAAGATGTAGCAGATGTATAGTGCGTACAATTTTATAGATGATTGGTTTGAATCGATGTATTGAAAAAAATTATACACGTTAGATGGATGCCCTTGCTAAACAGGTAAATGAAATGAGAACATTGCACCGATATTTTTGGGCAAAAGTTGTAGTGCTGTTCCGAATTTTACAAAGGGTTTACCTCGCCACCTCCTAATGATCCTCCTTTAGCAGCCAAAATTTACACTATTTTGTAGCTCAATGACAGTTGACTGCTTTGCATTACACAAAATTGGTTAAAAAGATCAAAATCAACAATTTATGGGTGAAAAAGACTTGTACATTTTGATACTGTTTAAATGGACAAAAATTAAAAAGATACTGTTCAAATGGACAAAAATATAAAAATATCCAGGATGTAACCAGTTTCATCCTACCCATTTTCAAATATCTTTTCTTATTTTTAATTTATATCAGGATGTATCTAGTTTCATCCTTGCTATTTTTTAAGTTTAAGCCGCGATGAATTCAGTTTCATCTTTGCTATTTTTTTGTGTCCATTTCACCCATATTAATTTTTACTCGTCCATTTGAATCATGTTTTAAATTTTTTTGGATAAATGACTCATTTTCCGTTTGCAGTACTAATTTGGTACCAATGACTCGCTTGTGATTTGACACATAGATACGGTTCAGACTAAGCACGGAATAATGTTATATAGCTTTTCTAAAATTGGAAAAGAAAAAGATTTCTTAGAAATGTAAGAATCTAATCTATACGTAGGGTTAATCATAGTTCCATCAAGATTATATATGCTGGCCCTCTCTAAGGTCAGTGCTCCAAATTGTCATACTCCCCCTCTTAGTGCAATATATATGTCTCCTAGGAAAAAAGGTGTACGTTGCTATTGATTCGTATTTTGTTCTGTACATGAAAGGAAAAAATTGAACATTATCTTTACAATTATATGGCCAGCCTAGAGTGTAGTTGTAAGATTTCTTAAAAACTACACCCCACTCAAACTAATCCAATTTCTAAATGATCATTATGAATTCTTATTTGATTAATTGAATATTGAGAATGTTTACAAGATAGATTCAAGTATTAGAGCAATTTTATTTGAAACCTAGATTCACTTTCTGTTTTTCTCTCTATTTCTTGATCAAGACTTCCTTAGAACCCTTACAAGTAATGACCTCTCTTCTTTATATAGAGTTTTACATAGTGGATGACAGCTATGATACCCACTATTTTCGGGTTCACTATGCGACACATTCGCTCATATACAATCGCTCATCTTCGCATAGCATACCTCCTCGCACAGTTCTCCGTACTTTACTCGTGATTTTGCTGACATCATCTGGTGCGTCATCTCCACTTTGCTGTGTGCGATGCTCTTCGCTTAGGTTGTACTCTTTACTTCGCTTGATTACTAACGTGTGCGATATTTTACTCCTACATTTTGCCTCTTCTCATTTCGCTTATTCTTCAGAGTGAGCGATATGAGAAATTCTCTTTTTGTAAATCGCACATGCTTGTCTTTTTTCATTTTATTTCTTCGACAATTTCCCGGGTTTCAAGTTTCTCTCCACACGTGTCGATTTTCTTCCTCTTTAACCGGCTTGAACTGCCTTCAACCGGTTGTTTCTTTTCACCTATATAAGGGTTTTTCCATCAGTAAATAACCCTTCTACACTTTCTCTTCTCTGCAACTATTCTTCCACACTTTTTCTTCTCTCTCTTGTTGTTATTCATCTTCATCCGTTATTATCCATTTCTGCTGTTGATGTCACCGATTTCTTCTACTGTTGTTCTTCCACCATGAACTCTGAATCGAAGTTTTTTTTCTTTCCTCATGATGATTATTATTTATTTTAACCATTATCATCTAAGTTTTTTATTAACTTAATTCTCATACTTTCGCAGGAAAAGTTCTTCTATTAGCGCTCTTCGAATCATGCAAAAACCCAAATCTTTGTCGGATGAAAATAAAGATTCGCAGAAGAAGAAACCAAACATTGATAACAAAGAATATCATAAGAGGAAGACCTCGCACAATAAAGAAGTAAGGAATATCCAATTTATTTGAAACAATATTGTTGCCTCTATTTCTTATCTATTTTATTTTCACAGGCTTCCGAGTCTGAGATGGTTGATGGAAAAAAGCCAAAAGCTAAGAGGCCTCGCAAGCCCATACCAATCCCTTCAAATCTTATTATTCTAGATTTTAATGTTGTAGACGTTGTCCCTATAACCACAATTCAACCTTCGCACGCTAATCTTTCTATCGCTCCAATAATTTAAACTTCTGAGAAAAATGTTCTTATTACTCCTACACCATCTCTAGCTTCTGAGAAGAATGTTCCTGCTACTCCTTCACCAACAATCCATCTTACAGATGAGAATGCCTATGTTACTTATGATGAAGTTTTTTTTGAAAAGGAGTCTCCTGTAAATAAGGAGTTTCTTCGAGGAACAAAAAGTACTCCTCCCATTTCCTCTGCGACTTCATCGCATGCAAATCAAGTTTTTCCTTCGCCCATTAATTCTAGCTCGCAACCAAACCTTCTTCAAAAGGAATCCCCTGTCCCAACAGATTCTTATACTCCTTTTTTCTTGTTAAATTCTTTTCCTTTGAACAATAAAGCTTTGGATAGTGTAAAACTTGCTGCTCAAACTTTATCTGATGTCATCAATCTGCCCCATCTTTAATTGATGATCCTTGTAAGTTTCGCTCCTGTTCTGCCTTAAGCAAGCTTCTATGTGAATTTCCCGCTGATAAAGCTTCAAGGGATGAGGTCTTTTCCCAAATTGATCCGAGCTTCCATGTTGCTCTAGATGTTCTGGTATCTACCTTTCATATCTTAATTCTTTCTTTTATGTTACTTGCAAGTTGTACTAACTTCATCTTTTTCCTTTTAGGACTCTCATCATCGCGTGATGCTGGCTGAAAAGCATTTTGAATCTAGCTGCTCTCAGTTGGAACTTTCGCAGAAAAATGTTTCTTTGGAGAAGGAAATACAAAAGCTAAGAGGAGAACTCCAAGTTTCGAGTTTTGATGCTGAAACTCTTCGCAACGAGAATCAAAAACTTAGAGGTATTTATTATTATATTTGAGATATTTATCGTCTTCTATATTCTTTCGCACACGTTCATTTTTGTAAATTTCTTCGTGCACTTATTAAGATTTAAACCGGAAGCGAGTGAATGAGAGGTATAACTTTCAATTCCATGCTGAAGATGCTCAAGCGAATCACGAGAAGTTGCAGTCCCAACAAAGCCAATTAAATAATCAATACTCATATTCACTTGATCAGATTAACAATCTTTCCCATGAGAATAACCAGCTTACTCAAAAAATTGAGTTTTTAGATGATCAAATATCCTATTTTTCTAAATTATCACACGATGCTGATTTATTACATCAAACTTTATCAGAAGAAAACCATACTCTTTCTAGAGAGAAGCTATCTTTTTCGAAGAAAGAAGAAATGTTTTCACATTAGTATTCAATTCTTCATGAAATAAATGAAAATCAAGTGCGAACTCTTCGCATACTAAAGGAATAGTACGATACTTCGCTTAAATATTTAAGCTCCCAAAATGAGAAACTTGTTCAAAATAATATAAGTCTTTTCTGTGAAGAAGAATCAGTTTCAAGAACAATATAGTCAATTGAATAATCTTCTGAAGAAAAGAAGATTCGATCTCGCCTCAGTGGTTCAGTTGGTGATGGATTTGATAAGGCTATGGAAAGTATGAAAGACAATACCCTTGCTCTTTCTAAATTCTTCCAAGGTAGTCAGCTAGAGTTGACTGCTTTAATATGATTTCTTGGTATTTCTTCGCACAATGTTGACTTTAAAATTTTTCATTTATGGCTATTTATTATTTTTTGTAGATTTTGAAAGATCGCACCAGTCTGTTGTTACACAATTGAAGTATGAATTATCCAAGGTTCGCAAAGAATGTGCGAATCTGGAAATATCTCGTGGGAATCTTAAGCTCTCTCTTTCTGCTTCTCGAAACAGAGAGCGAAGAAGGTTCGCATACCAGAAGAATTTTTTAGTGATAAATGCTAGAAATCTTGAAAGAGCTGTTTTTCTCAAGGGTCATGCTAGTGCCCAATCTGTTATTGACGGAATTCTTTTAAGCAATTCTCTCCCAGCAGTAAAACTCCCCGTATGCAACGTTAGTGCAGATGAAGAATATCCTGAACCAGATAGTGATTATGACTTTTTAAGTGATGATGAAAAGGATGAAGATGAAGAAGAAAATCATCAAGATGAAGAGAAGTCTGCTGATGAGGTCATTACTGAGATTGAAAATCCTGGACCCAGTATTAAGATTTGAAAAGCATTTTGAATAAGATGCTGCTGTTGAGCATTCTTGATTTCCTTTCTTTATTTTGACGTATTTTGAACCTTCTTATTTTAAGACTTGTTTGTTGCAAGGAAGATAATACATCGTTATTTTAATTCCCATACTTGACTCTTATTATCTTTCTTGTAAGAATCAATTGTGCGAATTTTTCATTAGTTTATTTAATTTACTTGGGAGGTCTTATTTTGTCTTCCTATGTAAAGGTCTTATCTTGCCTCATTCTCGTGCGACGAGATCGCAGGAGGTCTTTGCATTTTATTACATCGACCCATTGATCTCATCTTATCTTTTTCGCTTGTATTATTTCCTCTTCAGGCTTGTCGCATAAATATCACAAGTCTTAATACTCCTTTGAGTAAAAGCCTTATGTCATTTATGTCTTTTGACACAATTCAGCTCCCTAATGGAGGGTGTCGTCCTTATCTTCCCCCTGGTTGCCCTTTCAAGGAAGCTTACCTCTTTATCGGGTTAAGATTATGGCTCTTCCAATCCAATTTTTGAACAACCAGTTGATTTTGCAGTCTCGCATACACTACCTATAGGGTTTATGGAAGCAAGACCCACCCTAAGTGGGGTATCTTCGGACCAAGTGCATCATAGTCAGGACTTGTCAAGAGTGGCAAGGTACGCTCCAGAAACCCCGGGCACTCTTGACTCAATCGTGTACCTCGGCGCCCTGATTGAGTTTCTTCACTCCTTGGGAGAGCCTTTCTCACCTTAGGCTCTCAATCTAAGATTACTATCTTAGACTGAAAATTTAAGGCATCTCACCCGGATGGGCATTATCGTTTTATTCTCACCCCAAATCTCCACAAATCAAGTTCCGGGGTCGGTGTAGCCTTCCGTTGAGTCATGCCTTCTAGGTTCTCCGACTATGACGTGCGATAGGTCTTATTTATATGTATTCTTTTGCCTCTTGCATGTATGCGAACTAGGTTGCACGCCGAAATTGGATTCCTAGCCAATCTGATAATAAATATCATTTTTTGTAGCCTTGTATCAAGGTGTTACTTCGCTTTTATAGAATTTTGTAACTTTCAAGCGAAATATTCGCATTATAGGCTTGTTCAAAAATATGATCTTACATATTTTTAACTGTTTATCCATGCGAGTTAATTCCCAAGTGACTATGGATAATATTTTTTCAAGAACTGCCTATTCCAAGGTCGATCTAATTTATGGCCTGTATTTCGTCCTTCAGGATCCATTAATTCATAGGATTCTTCTCCAACTATTGTTTTTATTATATAAGGTCCATCACAGCTTTTCTTCAATTTTCCATCTTTTCCTTTTTGATACACTGGAATTTCGCGTAACACTAATTCGCCCGGTTGGAATTCTTTTATTTTAACCCCGCTTGTTGTATTCTCGAGCTAGTATTTTTTGATAATTTTTCATGTGTTGTAAAGCGACTTCTCTTACTTCCTCCAAATCATTCAATTTTTTTAAGATCAAATCCGCGCTTAAATTCTTTTCCCCAGCTTCTCTCTTTGTGGTAGGAATGATAACTTCTGTTGGTAGCACGGCCTCTACTCCATATGTCAAACAGAAAGGTGACATTCCTGTTGCTTCTCTTCTTGTAGTTGTGTAAGCCCATACTATATTATGTACTTGTTCGCACCATCCTTTGTTGTCCCCTTCTAACTTTTTCTTCAGGTTGTCTGCGATTGTTTTATTTGTAGCTTCTACTTGTCCATTACTTTGAGGATACAAAGGAGTAGATTTTCCACTTTGAATTTTGAATGCATTGAGCAGCATTGTTATATTCTCGCCTTCAAACTTCTTCCCATTATCGGACACCAATTGTGCAGGAATGCCCAATCTGCATATGATATTTCCAAAAATGAATGTGAAGATGTCTTTATCGCGAATATGTTGAACTGCTTTTACTTCTGCCCATTTAGTGAAATAATTTGTTGCGACAATTATAAATCTTTTTTGCCCTGTTCCTGGTATAAATGGTCCACAATATCTATTCCCCATTTTATGAAGGGACATACATTTGTTGATGTATTAAGCATAGCCCCGGTGCATGTATCTTCTTGACATGACGTTGACATTCTTCGCATCTCCTCTAAACTTGTTTTGCATCTTCATGCATATATGGCCAGTAATAGCCCTGTATTTTTGCCCTAAATCCGAGTGATCTTCCTCCACTATGGTTGCCAGCATCGCCATAGTGTAATGCTTTTAGAATACCAATTCCCTCCTTTCGCGTAAGACATCTTAGTGAAGGTCCAAGAAATGATCTTCTATTAAGAACACCATCAAACTGCCTATTCCAAAATTGGTTAAAAAGACCGAAATCAACAATTCCTGGGTGAAAAAGACAAGTAAAATTTGATACTGTTTAAATGGACGAGAATGTAAAAAAGCTAGGATGTAAACCGTTTAATCCTACCCATTTTCAAATAATTTTTCTTATTTTTAATTTACATCAGGATGCATCCAGTTTCATCCTCACTCTTTTTTAACTTTAAGGAAGGATGAATCCAGTTTCATTCTTGCTATTTTTTTGGTCTCCCTTTCACCGATACTAATTTTTACTCGTCTATTAGAACCATGTTTTAAAAATATTTGGACAAATGACCCATTTTCCGTTTTCTTTAAAATTAGGGAGAGAGAAAAATTCATCTCCAACAGTATTGCATATAACCTCTTCTTTAATTAGTATAAATTTTATTTTCCATAATTAAGATATTATTAAAGCTAAAAATGGTTAGTTAGAGCTTCTCCAGTGGCATGTATGTGGAGATAAACGTCAAAATCCACCTAGGATACACGTCCATTTTCTCTAAAATCATTCTCCAACCCTAATGTTTAAAACCAATGTATAAATGACTTTGGGTAGACAATGTCAAGGTGAATTTATTAATTGAATCGACTTTTATATGTTAAATAACCATTTTAGCTTTAATAAAATCTAATAAAATCTTAAGTTATTATAATAAAATTTATGCTAATAAAAAAAGATGTCAAATACAGTATCATTGGAGATGGATTTTTTCCTCTCCCTAATTTTAAGGAAAAATAGATCGAGGATTTCTTATTTGTGATGCCACATAGGAAAAACATACAATGACCATTGTAGAAGCTATTAATATATTAAAGTCAATTCAATTAAATAAAAGATGGCTATGATGGTAGACAATGTCAATGGGAATGTCTAAAACTAGACATTCATCTTGACAATGTCTACTCAAAGTCATTTATACATTGGTTTAAGACATCAAGGTTGGAGAATGATTTTAGACAAAATGGATGTGTATCCTAGATGGATGTTGACATTTATCTCCACACACATACCATTGGAGAAGTTCTTAGATTCTAAAGATGTACAAACGTATAAGAGGGTCGTAGTAAAGAAATTATGGTTTTAGTTACAATACAGAAATGTGACAGATACTAAGTATCTTTTCAACTATCCTAACAAGAATGATGCAGTTATGCAATTGTGCACATAATGATTTGAGAAGACGTTTCTGTGCAGGCCATTCAGAATGAGGCACGTGTTTTACCTTTATTAACCTTAACAAAACCACATATAATCCTTCTATTATAGTATCTTTTTTTTTTAGTCAATTAGTTTATTCATATCAAAATCGTGATTACATGATCGCTTACAAGAGTAACAAAAACATCAAAATACAAGATAATCAAAACCCTGATATAAATAAAGATATCAATTACAAGTAACTCGTGAAGAAAAAGAGTCATAAACCGCAATGATATCCAATTTCTATATATGTAATAGGGAAGAATGATGATATAATCCGGAATCGATTCCGAACAATTAATCTGATTTTCTTCTTCTTCAACAAGAGATGCTCCTAAAAGAAAAGAATAATTTGCGTATAATCTTGTACATCCAAACATACCTGGATGCCCTAAATCCCTTTGATTGAATATGGATCCAAAGCAATACCGTGTTGAAACATCGATGTTTTTGAATCGAGATAGCAAGCCACGAACCAACGATCAAGGTTTGAATAAATTTCCCTCAAAGCGAAGAGAAAATCGCTCCAAATGACGAAGAAAATAAGCTCCAAATAGCGAAGAAATATGTCGAAAGACATAAAAACTAATAAAAAAATTAGTTTTATTCAAAATCTACCTACTAAAACTTAAAAAGGACTAGATCTGAGCAAGATGTTAATGGAGGCTAAGTTTTTTTTTCCTTAAAGAGAAGAAGAAAGGTGAGGAAAGAGAAGAGAAGAGGGAAAAAAAGTTTTGACTCATAAGCAAACACCAGTCTTCCTTTTTATTAATCACGGAAAAAAAATTAAAAACAAAAAGAAGATGAACCAAATCATTATTTTACATCATGTAACATCATAAGCAAACACCACTTTTAATAAAAATACGGTATATAAATTGGTACTCTGATATACATTTAACTCTCCCATATGGAGTGGATTTTGAAGATTGAAAAATACTTCTAACAAATTTTTAAATAAATAAAAATATATACGCATATAATATATTAACAAATTTAATAACAAATTTATGGAGATTTATCTGGATCATCAGAAACTATTTTATCAAAAAAAAAAAGATCATCATCGATTCCAAAACTATTCTTATGGGTACTTAAAGGGATTTGAATTGTCCAGTTGTTTGCGAAAGAAATGAACATGGTAGAAATAAATATTAATTAATTTATTTACTTTTTTTTATTAAATGTTTTTATTCAAAATCTATATCTGCAATTAAGGTAACTTCTACGGAATGAAGATAAAATCATCCATAACTTAAGGAGTATTCACATATATGTGAACCCCCAAAAAAGATAATCCAATATGGGTGAAAAATAAAAAAACATGATCCATCCCTTCATTAGGTTGTTGGTTTCAAAATAACAAACTTAGCAATGATTCAGTCTGCACAAGAACTAGATCGGAACCAGTGAATCGCCTTAGAACCGAAAATCCCAAACTGAAACCGGACCGGAATCGTTGTATGAGGTACATGGAACGAGAATAGAACATGAGAACCGGTGTAGATCGGGACAGGTATTGGTTCTAACTTATTCCCGGCCACCCCGATCCGATAGTACCTTGTAATAGCCTGAGCCATAGATTATAAGACCATGATTAATCTTAACCGTCCACTAACCATATATATTTTTAATTCTAATGACCTAGCCACACAGATTCACTCGATTCTTTTCAAAAAAAAATTCTCCACTTCTTTAGTCTTCTCCACAGAGAGCCACTTTCACCACCACCACTCACCATTACATCCTCCACCATCAGAATCACCACCACCTTATTTGTCTTACTCTCTTGTTCTTTACATTTGGGTATAACAGCTATAGATGTAAATTAATTTAGGGTTCATGTTCAATTGAATTTGGAAAAATTGGGGTTTGTGGTTGTTCAATTGGAGGTTTTAGTTGATGAATTACAGAGAAGTTGCAGAAGATGGAGAAGATAAGGTGGTGTAATTGGCTAGGATGGAATTGTGCTGCTTCACGAATTATTGGTGAATCAATTTCTCTTCTTCTTGTTCTTCAATTTTGTATTAAACAATTTCGAGGTTTATTCAAATTTAGTGTTACTTTATGTTAATTGAGGTAGGTTTAAGCACTGCGTGATGTTTGGTCTTGTATTTTATTAACTTAGTTTGCTTAATTTCGAATTTAGGGCTTGCAGTCTTATAATAGGGTTTCCTAATTCTATTGGTATGTATTTTTCCCTTTTGTAAAGTGTTTCTGATTCATTCTTTTTCCCTGTCTTTGATTCCAGGTTTTGCTGTGGTCCTGAAGAAGAATGATTTTTTATTTTTATTTTTTTTAGGGAATCCAAATGTGTAGAAGTATGTTGAAGTGGGAAATAAATGAGTATATGAATGAATCAGTAGATGTATGTTTGTAACAATACATGTAGACAAGCTAGAGGAGATGTCGTTGTAAATGAGTATGTGAATGAATTAAATTGTGATAATGAATGGGTGTATTTTGCTCAGATTCATATGGATACTAATGGTGTTGATGTTGCAGGTAAAAAGCCGGTATCGTTCTTGTACCAGACCGGTTTTATAGGTCCAGATACAGGTATAGATCCAGAAATGAGGTACCGGTCAGTAGTAGGTACAGGTACCGGGTTCATAGGAAACCAGGACTATACCCTCTCATGTGCAGCCCTAGCAATGCTTATAAACGTTGGTGATATGAGAAATGTTCTGAAAACCATCCCGTCCCGGCCAGTCAGCCAGTGAATCGGTGACCCAGTTACCTTTCCGGATTGGTCTATCATAGATGTAACACCCCCTAAGCTGGCAGCTGACTAATCCTTGAGATTAACTATAAAATGAGGCACTAAGGATCTAAAACATCTAATTAAACACTAAAAAAAAATTTCTAAACAAAGATTAACCTGAATCTTAACCCACTCTGAAATAAATACAAGAACTCCTCTCTTATGATACATATTCAATAGTGAGTTGATTTACAAATAGAATATAATCACGAAATAAACATAACAGAAGCTAGCATTACATATCTAATTCGATAAAAAGCTTTAAGCTACGAAAACACATATCTTCACGCGCACCTTTTCTTCTGATTACTGAAGTGGGAACGAGTGAGCACATATTCCAAAAGGGGTGCCCAATGGAAACATATAACTCTCAAGTAATCACTAACATGTTCCACGGTACTAAAGAATATAAATTGAAAGAAAATAAGAATAAACTAATCATACAACAATTTATGCATTACGAAGCAAGTGTCACTCTAACCTCGCCAAACTCATTGGAGAAGACGACGCGAAAGCAACCCTAATCAATAATAACAACATCGTCCACACAGAGTGCTCATACAAACCATGATTCAAAATATTACCACCAAGATCAGAAAGTTGGACAAACAAGTATAATATGCACACGAGTGATTTCCCTCAAATAAAATAGTATATATAATATCATAACGGATGAATTACCGCCCTACTACTGTAATATTCAAACGGATGAGTTACCGCCCTACTATATTAAGAAGCATAATATTATAACGGATGGATTAACGACCTAGTAATGAAATAATTATAATAATATTTAAACGGATGAATTACCGCCCTACTAAATAATATTGTCGACGGATGAATTACCACCTTACTTAACTTAGCTAAGAGCCGTGGGGAACACAGTCACTCCTCGCAGGGAAATCTCACAATGCATATCAACACAACACATCATAGCAACACCGTACATACAGATGCAACATATACGTCATACTCAAGATACAGGAAAAATAAAACATCACAGTATACGATATCATGCACACAAATAGTAAAGACTCGTCATGCTTGCAGATAAAATAAAGCTTAATCATTACAAGAAGGTTACAAAGTTCCCACCTGATTTGATGACAAGCCACTCCTACCTTGAATTCTTCAATCCGCTGGTTTATCCTTTGAATCGATCGTTGTTAATACAGAATAACTGTTAATCACAGAATCACTCAAAGAGTTTAGCCAAAAGGCTCATACAAAGTTCATAAAATGATTTCATACAATTCTCTAGTTATGAGATAAATGAACTATCTAATGGTTCCAAGCCCATCTATGGTTCTACACATTTTCATTATCTATCTTTAGCATATAAAAGGTTTACTAATCCAATTAGATTGGTTGTATAGTCCAATAGATATATCATATGAATATCTACAACTTTGTAGAAGGAACCAAAGGCTAATTCAGACTACAAGTGGTCCTGAACAACTCATCAGGATAGAAAAACTAACTATAAGCCCAAGTCCACTAAACCCGACCCATTAATCTAAGGCCCGGTCCAAACGGTCAACAAACAGTCACTAACAGTAAGAGGTCTACTAACAATCAATTGTTAATCGAAGTCCAAGGTTAGACGAGTCAACACGGTTAAGGTCCACTGAGTCAAAGTATGGTTAACAGTCAAATCTAGGTCAACAGAGTTAAACCAGTTAAATCACTGAGTCAAGAAAGCCGACTCAGTCAGAAATCTAAGTTAAGTGACACAAAACAGTTAAACATCTTAATGATAAGAAAGGAAACTCAAAGCTAAAAAACAAAACCATTACAGACACCATTCTAACTATATACAGTTCTGTAAGTTATAACTGTCTTCCATCTTCATCTCTAACAAACTTTCAACAGCATTAAACCAACATTACCATTACACCTTGGGATAATTAGAGTTTGGTACTCAAGTTTAGACCAACACTAGGCTTTGGTCTAACATTTGTCCAACGTTAAGCTTTGGTACCTAGACTAGACGTTGATCCGCGTTGACTAGGTTAAGTGTTAACTTCTGTTTAATAATTATTAGAAAATTCAGATAAAATTTAATTATTAAGCAGATTACTGTAATACCCTTTAGTTTTATTAATATTTATAAAAATCTAAAAGCTTCGTGGTGGTACAAGTTTCCCAGAGAGAAGAAAAAAAAGAAAAACCGAGAGAGAAAAGAGAGAAATCGAATATGAAATCGAGAGATGTCCGTGAATTGAGAGCAGAATACGGGAAATGAGATCAGTAGAATAGTCGATTCAATTAGTGGTGGTATTGATCGATTCGAGAGATGGTAGTATTTACTAAAAGAAGAAATCAAATGCAGATCGATACAGACGAAGAGATGCTGTTGTTCGGAGATAGGTTTCGATCCGAGAAGATTCAAATGGCATTTGAGATGATTGAAGAAGTCTGTGATGGTCTGCTGGTGCTGCAATTGAGAAGATTAACTCTCAGTGATGCTGTTGAGGAAATGGGTTTGTGATGGTGATCAAATGGGTCATGTTGAACAGTGAAAGAACTGGTTAGGAGCTGTAGAAGTACAATTGTTGAGAAGAATGGGTTCGATCTATGTAAAATGATATTGAATCTGAGAGCTGTTATTCATGGGAAAATGGGTGCAGATGGTGATTACATACCATGGAGCCGAGCATCTCTTGATTGCAAGAAGAGAAAGGAGATGTTGCTGCTGCTATGGATATGTGTTGATAAATGAAGCTGAAGTCCACTAAACCCGACCCATTAATCTAAGGCCCGGTCCAAATAGTCAGCAAACAGTCACTAACAGTAAGAGGTCTACTAACAATCAATCGTTAATCAAAGTCCAAGGTCAGACGAGTCAACACGGTCAAGGTCCACTGAGTCAAAGTATGGTCAACAATCAAATCTAGGTAAACAGAGTTAAACCAGTTAAATCACTGAGTCAAGAAAGCCGACGCAGTCAGAAATCTAAGTTAAATGAAACAAAACACTTAAACATTTGACTGATAAGAAAGGAAACTCAAAGCTAAAAAACAAAACCATTACAGACACCATTCTAACTATATACAGTTCTATAAGCTATAACTGTCTTCCATCTTCATCTCTAACAAACTTTCAACAACATTAAACCAACATTACCATTACAGCTTTCATATAATCAGTTCCCACACTATCACACAATCTTCTTAAAATAGACTAACTCATTTTAACTACAGTTTCTCTACTAATCCTCAAGCCACAGCTACAACTCGAAAACACCTGTAACTGCATACTCAAATCAACCTAATTGCACCTGCAACTACTCTTTCAAACTGAATTTTATAGTCTTTACTTGAACCATTACACTAACATCATCAGTTCTACAAATAATCACCTGCAACATCATTTCAATATCCACCATATCTTGAATTCACCACAAGTTCAGTTTTAACACCATCAACTCCACTAAACCGAAACGACAACTCCATATCATCTGCAACTGCATACTCAATGCATAAACTAATTTCTTCAACTCAAGTAACCCTGTATGATCAAATTGAGTCTCTACTAATCAAGTTAACTTCAACTGCCTCTCCATACATCACCACCAACTAAGCGATTTCATCCCCTTCAATACCACTAAGTTCAGCTCCACAACCAACTAACACCCATCATCACTTCATTATCTGAAACTCAAAACCATACATCAATTGAGGCCATCCTCAAACCTTTATATCAGCACAAATACAAAATTTAAAGCGTCCACATGACAGCATTATCTCTTGTAATTGATATACACAAATCCAGCATCACCAATACTCATTTTCCAGACCTCCACCGCTCATATCAGCAGCACCACAACTTCCATAAACTGCAACCACTTAAACCAACCTACAATCTTGATTTATCTCCAACTGCAATATCAATTTCATCTTCACTAGCAAACCCCCATCACCAAATCACCCCATGACTGCCCAAGCCACCTCCTTCAATTCAAAATTAAACTCCACATCCCATGTATCTCAACAAAACCTAAACTACAACCATAATCCATTTCTTTTTCGTTATACAATTCTCATCTTCACCCATCTCTATCCAATTCAACCCCTTCATCTGTAATCTCCCAACTCAAGAACCCTAATATTCACCTTCAATTCACTGAAACCCTAAACCGCTTACCATAATTCTGCTTTTCCAGAACTCAATCGACAGCAGCAACATCACCTCCTCACTCAGTTCATCAAGCTAACAAGGTTTATAAGAATTTCTCGACAGAAGAGGCTCAAATCTCTGAGCTCCAAATCAACAGAGATGAGAAGAGAGAAAAAAAGAAGAAGAAGAAGAAAGAAGAAGAGAAAAAAAAGAAAGGAATTTTATTCTCGATCGGTTTTGGGGATAAGGCCGACCAAAAATGATTTAGGCGCCTAAGAAACGGTTAAGGGCAGCCAGGCGGTTTAAAGAAAAATGACTAATTTTCCTTTCATAGCAATTTGATGATATCTTCTTCGGCTGGAATCCGAATGACACGTTCGAGTAGTCCATTCCACATAACTTTTCGAGATCTATCTAATGATACTATTTTCATATCTAAATTGTTGTTAGATTAATTTCTATTAATTAAATTCTACGTTAACTAATCGAGTCATTAGCGGTTAATTCGTCTCTTGATCATCACTAGACCAGTCAAATAGCGTTGACGAGCTTGAGTGTCCTTACATTCTCTCCACCTTATACATTTTCGTCCTCGAAAATAAAACCATTCTTCCGGTCTTCAAAACTCCACACCTTATGAAGAAATACTAAGTCTCGTCCAAATGCAAGTATTGCTCATACTTACAAACGCGTGAAAGAAAACAACTCATTTTGAATGAGTTCGAAGCAACGAGAAATGAAACACAAACCTATGTGGTTTTCTACAACTACAATCTATAATTTGTAGCTCTAGGTTCGAAAGACTAATTTCTATTTCATAATAAGATTGTCTCTAAGCTCACTATGGTGAATTTGATTCTAACATATATGTATGTCCAAGTTCTCCGCGATAATAATTATAGACTAATATTTAATAATTTAACAATTTGGTGCAGTTTTATATTTGTTATGTTTTTGTCCATATAACTAATCTAAATTTGATTTTACGTAAATCTATAATATCTGATATTTAGCTTTGCTGTCATACTATATATAAATTTTCTAAATACTATCTACCATAAATTTGCTATTAACAAAATTATTGAAATATTATTATCGGCAGTGTTACTGTTTTCTATATCTTTATTATTATCATTATTAGTTTGTTGATAGTCCAGTTGTCACACTAAATCTTAATTTTCTAAGTATGATT
>NW_020623156.1:2661555-2739109 GCF_003573695.1 Papaver somniferum
ATATTGTACTAAGCATTCAAATACTTTATTTACTATTTCATGTGCATTTGTTTTATTATAGTGATTTATTGAATCATTTGCTAGACTAAACATATTTTAAGTATAAGATTACTAAGAAATTTAGCCCTTTTGTTCTATGTAATATAACCGCGCGTTCTTAGATCTAATATTATAAGTCTTACATTATCTTTCTAGTTTCATTGCACAAGAATGTATTTCTAATTTTACTTAATTTACAAAATCTGACCACAGATAATTACTAACAGTTTTGCGTAGCTACTTGATCCTAATTATTACTTTAATCATTATATATATTTACTAATGAGATTTTTAATTAGATAAAGTTCAAGACAATACTATTTGATAAGTTTTAATGTTACGTTTATTATGATTATTAGTGATCCTATTATCATTTATTATTATTAACACTAAAGGTTGAACTATTGTCTTAACTACACTTACAACTTAACTTCACATCTACTTTAATAGATTAATGGTTCTAATTACGAGAAAAGGTACTCTATTAGTTTCTAAGTAAAATTTGGGATCTAACAGTTCACTAATAAAAGCAAGTCATCCTTTTACGAATGGAAATCTATGCATGCAGTTGCCATGTCTAGGATCAGGGCGCCTGACAATGCTTTCCTACAACCAAGATAACACAAACATTCCAGAATTACAAACCTCACTATTCTCCAGTGCTAGATTATTTAAGTGTTAAATAATTAAGACTAACTAATCTTTATTTCTCTATTGAAATTTCTAAACTATCATGTAACTGGCTTCAACCTACAATTTTTACTTTAAAATTATATAGTAACATGCATACGCAACACAATAAACAAACAAACCAGCATGTTAAACAAAACAATCAAACAATACAAGTTATCTTTTAGTTATTGATTGTTTTTTGGTGATTTAAGATTTATCTCACAAACCCAACCCAGTTCTAAACTAATCTTATTTACTAACTGGCAATGGCTATTCCTATTGTTCCCATGTAAGATCTAATAGTAAGCTCTGGTACCAAGTTGTGGCAACTGACTAATCCTTGAGATTAACTATAAAATGAGGCACTAAGGTTCTAAAACATCTAATTAAACACTAAGAAAAAAAATTCTGAACAAAGATTAACCTTAATCTTAACCCACTCTGAAATAAATACAAGAACTCCTCCAATGATACATATTCAATAGTGAGTTGATTTACAAATAGAATATAATCACGAAATAAACATAACGGAAGCTAGCATTATACATCTCTAATTCGATAAAAAGCTTTAAGCTACGAAAACACATATCTTCACGCGCACCTTTTCTTCTGATTACTAAAACTGAAGTGGGAATGAGTGAGCACATCATCCAAAAGGGGTGCCCAATGGAAACATATAACTCCCAAGTAATCACTAACATGCTCCACAGTACTAAAGAATATAAATTGAAAGAAAATAAGAATAAACTAATCATACAACAATTTATGCATTACGAAGCAAGTGTCACTCTAACCTCGCCAAACTCATTGGAGAAGACGACGCGAAAGCATCCCTAATAAAGAATAATAACATCGTCCACACAGAGTGCTCATACAAACCATGATTCAAAATATTACCATCAAGATCAGAAAGTTAGAAAAACAAGTATAATATGCACACGAGTGATTTCCCTCAAATAAAATAGTATATATAATATCATAACGGATGAATTACCGCCCTACTACTGTAATATTCAAACGGATGAGTTACCGCCCTACTATATTAACAAGCATAATATTATAACGGATGAATTACCGCCCTACTAATGAAATAGTTATAATAATATTTAAACAGATGTATTCCCGCCCTACTAAATAATATTGTCGACGGATGAATTACCGCCTTACATAACTTAGCTAAGAGTTGTGGGGAACACAGACACTCCTCGCAGGGAAATCTCACAATGCATATCAACACAACACATCATAGCAATACCGTACATACAGATGCAACATACACGTCATACGCAAGATACAGGAAATAAAACATCACAGTATACGCTATCATGCACACAAACAGTAAAGACTCATCATGCTCGTAGTTAAAAGAAAGCTTAATCATTACAAGAAGGTTACAGAGTTCCCACCTGATTTGATGACAAGCCACTCCTACCTTGAATTCCTCAATCCGCCGGTTCATCCTTTGAATCGATCGTTGTTAATAAGGACTAACTGTTAATCACACAATCACTCAAAGAGTTTAGCCAAAAGGCTCATACAAGGTTCATAAAATGATTTCATACAATTCTCTAGTTATGAGCTAAGTGAAGTATCTAATGGTTCTAAGCCCATGTATGGTTGTACACATTTTCATTATCTATCTTTAGCATACAAAGGTTTACTAATCCAATTAGATTGGTTGTGTAGTCCATCATATATGTCTTATGAATATCTACAACTTTGTAGAAGGAACCAAAGGCTAATTCAGACCACAAGTGGCCCTGAACAACTCATCAGGATAGAAAAACTAACTCTAAGCCAAAGTCCACTAAAGTCGGCCCATTAATCTAAGGCCCAGTTCAAATGGTCAGCAAACAGTCACTAACAGTAAGAGGTCTACTAACAGTCAATCGTTAATCAAAGTCCAAGGTCAGACGAGTCAACACGGTCAAGTTCCACTGAGTCAAAGTATGGTCAACATTCAAATCTAGGTCAACAGAGTTAAACCAGTTAAATCACTGAGTCAAGAAAGCCGACGCAGTCAGAAATCTAAGTTAAGTGAAACAAAACAGTTAAACATCTGACTGATAAGAAAGGAAACTCAAAGTTAAAAAACAAACCCATTACACACACCATTCTAACTATATACAGTTCTATAAGCTATAACTGTCTTCCATCTTCATCTCTAACAAACTTTCAACAGCATTAAACCAACATTACCATTACAACTTTCATATAATCATTCCCACACTAATACACAATCTTCTTAAAATAGACTAACTCATTTTAACTACAGTTTCTCTACTAATCCTCAAGCCACAGCTATAACTCGAAAACACCTGTAACTGCATACTCAGATCAACCCAATTGCACCTGCAACTACTCTTTCAAACTGAATTCTATAGTCTTTACTTGAACCATTACACTAACAGCATCAGTTCCACAAATAATCACCTGCAACATCATTTCAATATCCACCATATCTTGAATTCACCACAAGTTCAGTTTTAACACCATCAACTCCACTAAACCGCAACAACAACTCCATATCATCTGCAACTGCATACTCAATGCATAAACTAATTGCTTCAACTCAAGTAACCCTGTATGATCAAATTGAGTCTCTACTAATCAACTTAACTTCAGCTGCCTCTCCATACAACACCACCAACTAAGCTATTTCATCCCCTTCAATACCACTAAGTTCAGCTCCACAACCAACTAACACTCATCATCACTTCATTATCTGCAACTCAAAACCACACCTCAATTGAGGCCATCCTCAAACCTTTATATCAGTACAAATACAAACTTTAAAGCGTCCACATGACAGCATTATCTCTTGCAATTGATATACACAAATCCAGCATCACCAATACTCATTTTCCAGACCTCCACTGCTCATATCAGCAGCACCACAACTTCCATAAACTGCAGCCACTTAAACCAACCTACAATCTTGATTTATCTCCAACTGCAATATCAATTTCATCTCCACTAGCAAACCCCCATCACCAAATCACCCCATGACTGCCAAAACCATCTCCGTCAATTCAAAATTAAACTCCACATCCCTGTCTCTCAACAAAACCTAAACTACAACCACAATCCATTTCTTTTCTGTTATACAATTCTCATCTTCACTATCCAATTCATCCCCTTCATCGGTAATCTCCCAACTCAAGAACCCTAATCTTCACCTTTAATTCACTGAAACCCTAACCCGAAACTCAAATTCCTAAAGAAACTGAAATTAAACTCTACATGATCATCTCCAGCGCAAATAACAACAAACCCACTCTATAATCAATCAAATCAAACAATTTCATAAAGAACTTTCAATCAAAAACGAAACCCTAACTCTGCTTACCAGAATTCTGCTTTTCCGGAACTCAATCGACAGCAGCAACATCACCTCCTCACTCAGTTCATCAAGCTAACAAGGTTTATAAGAATTTCTCGACAGAAGAGGCTCAAATCTCTGAGCTCCAAATAAACAGAGAGGAGAAGAGAGAAACAGAGAAGAAGAAGAAGAAGAAGAAGAAAGAAGAGAAAAAAGGAAATGAATTTTCTTCTCGATCGGTTTTGGGATAAGGCCGACTAGAAATGATTTAGGCGCCTAAGAAACAGTTAAGGGCAGCCAGGCGGTTTAAAGAGAAATGACTAATTTTCCCTTCGTAGCAATCTGATGATATCTTCTTCGGCCGGAATCCGAATGACACATTCGAGTAGTCCAATCCAAATAACTTTTCGAGATCTATCTAATGATACTATTTTTATATCTAAATCGTTGTTAGATTAAGTTCTATTAATTAAAATCTACATTAACTAATCTAGTCATTAGCGGTTAATCTGTCTCTTAATCATCACTAGACCAGTCAAATAGCGTTGACGAGCTTGAGGGTCCTTAGAATTGACCTAGCAAATTTACAAAAAAACCGCTTCTTTTTGGTAAGAACCAAGTGACCCGGCCGGGTTGACTCATGATCCAACCGACCCAGCAAGGTTTGAATGGGTCGATACAAGTGTAGTGGGTTTGTTGAAATTAAACTCTACAACCTTGCGTGAAAGATGGAACCTTGCGTTTGAATGACTCATTATAGGTTTTGTAATTAATTCTGATATTATTAATTATATAATTAAATCTTGATGCCAGTTGTGTTTGATTTTTGATGTAGAAACTGTTCAATCTTGAGTTTAAAACAAAAAAAAAGCACGCTACAATACTGCGCTGCAGTTTAGATCAAGTCTTATGATGGAAGAGTTCCATCTTTCACGCCACCTCAGCATTTGGAATTGTGGATGGAAGTGCAAGTGTAGTGGTGAAACAACAAAAACGCTAATTAAAATAACATTTTATGCTAATTAGAATAGCATTAGAAATACGCTATTCAGAATAGCGCTTTACGCTGTTAAGATTAGCGCTTTTTTCATCCATTAGATTTTCAGGGGCTCGTTTTAAATCTGGGTATAAAAAAAATGTTATTCTGAATACCATTGAGCGCTATTCCAATTAATGTTTTTCGTCTTCTAGTGCGCTATTCTGAATAGCGTTTACGCTAATCTGATTAATGCTCATATGGATTCCACGAGACCTCCCATGAAACCATAGAACACTGCTTGAATTTTTCATGGAAAACACCAATTTGGAAGCCACTGGACTTGACATTCCACAATTTCTCCACATTTGGAATAGAATGGATTCCACCATAATACTTGCTCTTACACACGTATCTTCCTATATAAAACATGAAAGAGGAAGCTAAATTGGAATGTGGAGAAAGAAATGATAAGTTTTAGTATGACCAGTAAACCCGGGTTAACCCACTAGTTAAACCGTCAACCCTTGACTCAGTAATTTTTCTGGCTCAGTAATTTTTCCGGTTCAATGACCGGGCCGTTTTTCAGAACATTGGATTTGAGAGAAACAGGAACTTGATTCAGCAACGTTTATGCTTTTCTAGTTACTTCCATTCGTAAAATAAAACGGTCATTAAGCCAGTGTATATGGGTCCCGCTATTGGAACTTCACATTTTGACTTAATCTTCCACGTTTTATTTGAAGCATAGGTTAACTATTTGATACGACTTCAATTGGCTTCGAGCCGAGCCATTAAGAAATATTATAGATTTGGGTTAGTATTGAGTCTGTTAGATTAATAGTGAATCTACGCTTCAAATTAAACGTGGTGGATTAAGTCAGAAAATTAAGTTCCAATAACCAGGCCGATATATATATATATACCCGTTCGGACACTTGATGTCTAAATTGGCTATCCAGTCATTAAATGATCAAACGAGAACAAAAACTAACAAATATGTATATATATGTACAACTCAGACACTTAATGTCCAGATACCCGATCATCCTATGATTGGATGGACTCTCCCTAGTTACCTCTTTATATTTGAGGGGTCCCGTAATGACTTCACAAACATATATTGAAGTTAAGATCATCTACTTTTTGGTCTACAACATGCGGAACATCATAAAGGTATGTATAATTTTTTTTCTCTATAAAAGTTGACCTTAAGAGAGATGAATAAGATAGGAATCTTGACTATACATGTTTCAAGATCTGATTAGTGAAAAAGAGGATACAAGAGCTTTGGGCCCGTAGGATTTTTTTTTATGCCAAATAAAGGGAATGGTTATGTTATATTTTGATAATGAGAACGATTCTCGGAAACCTGGATCCTGTTTTACAAGGATGATATAGTTATAGATGTAGAGATTGTTTAAAATGGCATTTAGGATATTCCCTTTGCAAATGTTTTCTACATCATTTTTACTACAAAAAAAAGAGATATCAGATGCATACTTCAATTATATTATATCTAAAAATTAAGACAAACACATTTGAAAAGACGAGGGTATCCAAATACACCATAATCTTTCGAATATCAACCTATAAGTCTGATACCAAGTGTGGTGGTTTATGGATAAAGTTGAGACAATATGACAACTATGGTATTCACTTTGTCTGATCGTATATGGATATGAAATCGAGAGAATGCGATAACAAAGTGATCACTTGATAATACGTAAGGTATTAGACCGAAACTTTATAGGATCAATATCAAGTGACAAGGATTAACGTAAGTGTGTAATTTACTTAAATATAATAACAATTATAATGCGGAAATAAAGTAAATGACACAACAAGATTTTGTTAACGAGGAAACCGCAAATGCAGAAAAAGCCCGAGACCTAGTCCAGTTTTGATTACTCTCAGAATTAAGCCGATATACAAAATCTAATACCAAGTTTGTATAGTTGGGACTAAGTAGACTACCCCTAGCTACTTATTTTCCTCAGTATCCCTGCGCCTTCGACTTCAAGATTCATACACGTGAGTAATAAGTCCTTTGCATCGTACTCCAAACACCAAAAGAAGAATCTGTTTGGTAACCACTCTAATCAATCTTTCCTATAAAGGTATTGTTTGAGTTGTTGACAAAGGCTCTTCCGTTTAAACTAATAAACTCCTTTTCTTGGTTAGATCAACCTAAACATTGATTTCCGAAATATCCAAACTCTAGATTCGTAATCAATCAATATAGATCTCAAAGAGAAACTATAAGGTAACGCCGATCTCACGCAACTAGACAATCAAGTCTATCAAAGATAAACACGATTCTAGTTGGATCCCAGCCGATCAAGGCACACAATTCACAAGATACAAAAACTAATAAGGAAAACTTTGTTGCCTTCAGATCTTTGTTTGTCTTCAATAATAACCTACCCAACACAAATTGAATCCTCTTGGGATTAATCACACACAGAACGACGTCTGTTAACAATGGATTATCACAAGATGTCTTTAGATCCGAATATGATTCTAAAGATCCCGTCAATACTTTGATCTAGTTTGAGTGATCCTTATATCAAAACAGAAGGTTCTCAAGAATAAAAAAAACTAGGTGCAATCAAAGTTTCAATTAGCCAATCAAAATCAATAATCGAAAACTAAAATAACAATGCAATTATCTAGTTTCCCACCAACTGTACTCATTGAGCTTCTTGATCCCACATAAGTCTTCAAACGAGAAGTCGTAAGAGATTTCGCCTAATTAGGGTACTTTCCTCTCCGGATAGATGGCTCCACCAGAAACAACAAGGATGAAGTTTTCCTGGATCTTAGGATAGTTCGCAAGAAATGCAAACTCAAGTATTTATAGACCAAGGTTGCTTGGACAACAAGGAAATTCCAAAACGAAAATATTCTCAAGATATTAACATTAAAGTACCTAATTTCGATTTTCCTATTTTCAATTAATCCATATTTCTGAAAACTCCCTTATAAAACTTCTATTATTAGTCTAGCATATTAACTAATAATATTTTCCAGATGATATGCTTTAGTTGCTAGTAATTAAAACATATATTATGAAAATAATAATTAAATGCTTTTCAATTTTTCGGTATGGGATCACCTTGAGTATCAAGGAAAATCTTTGAACAATTAATGATAAGAGTTATGTACATGTTAAAATATGTCGACATCTAGAAATTTCTCAGCAAACCCTAATTCCAAGCTTCATACAAAACATAAAGAGATATGTGAAAATTGGAAACTCGGTTTTGCTCTTTGGGATCGGTTGTACCAAACTCACAATATAAGTTGTGATCCGTTACACCATGCTTACAAAACTAGGTTGTGACTGGTTACACCTTGCTTCCCAGAGGTATCTTGTGATCGGTTACACCTTACTTCCCGAGTTAGCTTGTGATCGGTTACACCTTGTTTCCCAAAGAAACTTGTGACTGATTACAACTAACTTCCCAAATTAGCTTGTGATCGGTTATACCTTACTTCCAAAAGGAAGCTTGTGATCGATTACAACTAATTTCCATAATGTAGCTTGTGACCGGTTACACCATGCTTCATAAAGTAGCTTGTGACCAATAGAGATATTATATTGGTCATTCAAGAGATCTTCAATAAAGAACCTGACCAATCATGATTTCCTTTCGATTATGAAACAAGTTCATATATGTACTTCCTTCAAACAAATGTTATAAAACATTGTTTCCTAGGTGAAATCATAAATATATCTTACACATAATCAAGTAACTAAATACAAAGATTATGTTGATGGCGTATTTACAAAGTTCCAAAAAAAAAGCGTTTATAATTCGTAATTCAATAAGTTCCTTGACACTTTGATCATAATGATATGACCAAGTCTAACCACTAGGTTATTATATATATACACATCTTAGCATGTTATGTTTTCAATATAATACGACTTGAAAGATACGTTAGGAATGGAAACAAGTCAAGTCAGTATTACTAACCTCAAGTGGAAGGATGATGTCCTCGTTGTAGTTGTTACTTCTTCACATTCTTCAGGTCTCGGAGTAATACTTATACGTCTCAATATTCCTAGACTTTCTAGATGAGTTTTGATACTAAAATATGACAACCAAACTTGACATACAAATGCTTGTGAGTTTAACCGAGCTATGCTCTAACAACATTTACTTTGAAGTTAATAGCAGTACTAATTATATTTTCAAATTCATTACTAATTTTATATTTATGTTCTCTTGCTTTAGTATATCTTCCCATCAACAACTTTAGAGTTGCTGGAGAATTACTTTGGAAGATGACTTGACGACCACTAAATTTAGATGCTCATTGGAAGACAATTTCTTCTTTTAGTTGTTCTATTGTGTTGCAATCTGCAGAGGATCCCTAGCTCAATTATGGTACATGTGCAGTCAATAAGAGTCCGTCAATACCTGAAGTAATGATAGGGTTTTTCATTGAGGATACTATATTTATTCCTAAACTCATATAAGTTATTTCTTTTGATGGTTCTCTATTAAATATCTGTAAGGTCTCATCTTGCATAGGATTATAGTAAAGGGTCTGCATAATTGTATGTTGAGTTGTTTTACATGAATCAAACTATTAATGAACCGTACTATTTGTTTTGATGTATTTACACTGTTTTGAATTGTTTTTTGGAAAAAAGACTCACATCTTGGTTTCCAAATGTACCAATTAATAAGACAACAAAATTTAGGCCAACCTAAAATATATTTCCCTTTCTTTTCATCTTTAAACCAAGAATTTAACCATTGATGAAAAATATGAGGGAGTGGGTACAGACTCTACAGAGGGCATCCCAAAAGGGAGCGGGTGCTATAAAACTATATTGGTTTATTATAGTGGGTTCAAAGAGCATGGCTAAAAGAGCATGACTGTACCGGGCTATTTAGAGGCCCTAGACGAAAATTAATAATGGGGTTTAAATTATTTGTTTTTCTGGATTATTTAAAATAAAAAGATAAGATAAATAATATACAATAGAAACGACTACATAATCTACTAAACGGAAAAAGAATGTAACTTTACATGAAAGCAGAACACAAAAACTTTATCGAGCTTTTGGTCTTTCGAACTACTGGTGACAATTTAATCTTGCTTGATTTACCGTATAATTAAAGTAGTTAGCTCAAAAGAATTTTTACATGATAACGGCGCTTCTTCTTCGGACACATTCTCGTTATTCTTCGTTTCTCCGGCCACAGACTCGTCAAATGTTTGTTCCTTGGAGTGATTCAGTGATTTATTCCAATCATTGCTGCCAAAAAAAAGTATGGGCCCTGTCATCCTGTGAAAATTAGATATGGGCTGGATTTTGTGAAGCCAGGTCCGGTGGGATGGGTTCGCCCAGAGAGCTAGTACCAGCGGGTGTTCGCGAGTGAATTTTATATTTCAGAGAGGCTTCAATAGAGTAGGTTAGCTGATGCTGAAGAATACGTGGTCAGATCAGATATACCTACGGTTGTATTCTCGCGTGGTGATATAAAAGGAAGTGAGATTACATTACATATGTTTCCAAGTAGATATGAACAAACAGAAAAGCAATCCAAATACTTCCAATTTATTGGTAAAGAAAATGAGTACACATAACAATAAAAACTGGAACACAAAGCCAGCAGAGAATCAAAGATATGTAGAGGTAATTAAAAAGCCTAAACAATCACAAGCGAGAACAATCAATCACAAAAGGAATAAACACGAATAGGGCGGAGTATAACCAAACTAAAATAATCCATTTCCCCTCAGGGTTCAGTGTGCCTTACTTTTTAGATTTGATGTACTCAAGTAACCTTATTATAACCCCTACGAGTGAAAGAAGGAAAAATAAAGTTGCAGCGACCAAATAAATACCCGCCCATGGATTGTCAAAATAGGTTCTGCTCAACGTTGCTTTGCAGAAATTCCAACGGTCACAGTAATATATGTTCACTCTCTTATGTATATCAGCATAGTAGTCGTCTTTCAAATATATGTCAGAACAAAGCTTATTGAAGATGTTACATACATCGTCGTCGGTACCCAAAGTATGAGTAATGATTCCCTGATTACGAAGCAATGTGACATCTGCAGGAGAACTTACCAGGTTATCCATGAATATGGCATATGAGGTCATGTAATATGGAGATCCATTTCGATCAAAGTACTGCTCAGAAGCAATGAGATTCCTGAAAAAACGACCAGTATTGATACCGACTACGAGACGAGGGATTCTCATTACTCCGTCGTCAAATTTAACATCTAGGAAACTGCCATCGTCAGGGCCTATTTCAAAAGTAACTCCTGCTCGTGCTAATTCTGTCGCACTTGGAATTACACTTCCTGATAACTTATGACTACTGTTGGGTGTAGGGGCAATAAATATGATGAAGTACTTGAAAACTTGCAGTAGTGCCTTCTTAAGCATTCTTATCAGATCTGTGCACATTGAGATTGGCGAAAAACTGATTTGAACAGCATGCGTTTCAGTATTGGAATGATGATCAGGGTTCATGGATTTAGCAACTAGATCGAGTAAATGCTTATCACCTTCCCCCAGATGTGCTTGTTGCAACTTCGTAATGGCATTGATTTTTCTCGGCAACTCGATATTGTCTTTGAATGAGTTCAGTGCAACGCCTTGGAAGGTATTCGTGCCCTTCGACTTGTTCTTTTCTGCAGTTATGTTGAATAAACGTTCGAGAACAAATATTGGAATTTGGTTTTCCATGAGCAAGAGATCCCAGAGAAGCGTATTCTTGGCCCATATATTATGAAATAAAAATTTGTCGTCTATCAGCTTCGTTCCTGTTAATGCTTGGAAGATTCCGATGATGAACAAACCGTCTACCACCATCATTTCTATGAGTTCCTTGCTTTCGAGGTTGATTGGTTCCGAGTAGCTCTGGCGAATTTTTTCTTCCATCTTCCCAACAGATTCAACGCAATTCTTGAATACCCTTTGTATTGAATCAAAATTATGCTCTTCTCTTGTTCGATTTAGAACGTTGCTCATATAGTGCAGCTTGCATTCTTCCATTGCTTCAAGGGATTCTTTTCCCCTGTGAAAGGGACCAATAGATACCAGTAAAGGAGCATATGAACTAGGATCCGTCATCTTGTGAAGCTTTTCGTGCACTCTGTGTATACAAATTAACTCCTGATAAGGGCGCCAAATATGGTCACTACTTTTGTCAAACTTGGTTATCATTTCTTCAACTGAAATTGATAGTTGTTCATTCTTTGCTTGAGGAAATAAAGGATGATCAGCTAGTATTTCACTGTTATCTCCCTTGGTTGCCATTAGGTCGCTCCAAAAGTTGATACGAGGGATTAAAAAGGATTACAGAAACGAATGAATTGTTGCAAATTGGTATGATTTTTCTTGATCTCATTGTACCTGTTATATATAGAGAGAAGGTACAATAGGGTATACCATTTCTCCAAGTACAATTAATTGTTATTCTAAGAACATGGACAGCACAGCTTACATCGTGCTCCACGAAAAATACAAAAAAAATGATATATACATGTTAATTTCTCAGTTCCTCCACACCAAAAGCCAACTCAGTTTTTATTAATTATTTTGTTCCTAGGACAGGTAAGATCAAATGTTCAATTTTCATTAATTATTTTGTTCCAAGGACAGGTAATTTGGTCGTAGACTCCTTAGAGCTAGCATTATGGTGCCCTCCATCCCTTCCCTATCCCTCAAATGTAGGGAAGGAATAGCACAAGGAAGGCAACCCCATTATGGCGCCTTTTCTTTCCTTCCCTACACGATACGGAAACTCAGTAGCCGTATGAATAGTGTCATACGGCTACTCAGTTGCCGTATTTTTTTTCCCAATTTTTTTCTCCAATAAGAATATATTTGTTTAGGTAAAAAAAGATATTTTAGAGTAAAAAACTATATATAATAGGTAAAAAAGAGATATAATAGGTAATTAAGAGTTCTAGTAAAAAAAATAGTGAAAAAGAAAGTTTTAGGGTAAATTTTAAAAACCAGATACAGAAACACAATAGCCGTGTAAAATGCTACGACTAATGAGTAACCGTAAAGTCTAAATTCATACGGCAACTGAGTAGCCGTGTGATTTCCCTTCCCTACAAGAGGGATCAGATGTGATCCTTCTAGTAGAGAAAGGGAGGGATATCCCTACACATGTAGCGATATGGAAGACCATAATACTTGATTTTTGAGTTTTTGAGGATATTGAGGGATAGAGAAGGGATGGAGGGCACCTTAGCTTAATTTGCAAGGACCGGTTTCAGAATTTGATTGAACTTGTTATTTGCGGGCATTTATTTTTCAAAAGTTTTTAATAGATAAATCTAATATGATAAAGGACTTAGCCTCTTTATGAGGTAGCTCTACCTCTGTTGTTTTTGTAACTCAGACTCATTTTGAGTTTTAATACTTTCTTAAAATATTATTCATAAAAAAATAATTAATTTTATTTTTATATTAAGTAGCTTGGGGATCAAAAAAAAGAAAAGCTTGGTCATATAACATGAGTATATTATTGTTTTCGAATAATAAAACGATATAGATTTATATAAAGGAGCAAAGAATCACAAAGTTACAACTTACAATACCTTAGACCAGAATGGACCGAGGTAATTTAAAGTACAGAAAGACAACAAACAATTATCTCGGGACTAATTCATCCCATTTGAAGACTACCATTTCAAATCTAGTTGTTTTGAGCCCTGGAGGGATGAGACCAGTACAAAACATTTTCCTCAATATATAATATGATTTTTTGAGCATCTTTCTTTTTTGCCTCTGAAATAAACATCCTTTAATTACGTAGAATGTTCCAAATCAAGGTAGGGATGGAACATCTGGTATAAGGTAGAATGTTCCAAATAAAATTTCCACCTAATGTGAAACTTTTTCATCTCTATCTTTCAAAGCATCCTTTATGGCATCTCTCGGGGTTCTTCCCGCTTCAAAACCATTCAATAGTATGTCCCGTGTGGATTGAGTTTCTGAACAAAGTAAGAACAAGTGATTTATGGTCTCTAATATTTTCTTGCACATACAGCGCCTGTTTACCAACGTTCTCCATCTCTTTTCTAGATTATCTTGAGTTAGCAAGGAATTATGACGGACCAATCACGCTAACTTTGGTCGGTACATTATTACTTCAAACAACCTTGTGGGGAAAGTCAGCGAGGGAGGAAGAAGGAATTAGAGATGAGTAGCATGTGCCTACCGTAAATGCCCCCTCTGCTGTCCACTCATCCTCTCTGGTCTTCGACGTCATTCAATGTCACGCGTAGCTTGTTCGAAAGTTCCCGCGCCTCTACAATGTCAGTATCTGATAGTCTTTGTTCAATACTAGGTATATTAAACAAAGATTATGAAAAGATGAACGTGCCTGATTACAACTCCACTATGGATGGAAGGACGTGCATGATTAACTTGACGTGCTAATATTTGGTCATGCATGTACCTTCTCTCGAGGATGTATAGCTATTTAACTCTTTGTTTAATACTTCCTTCCTGTCGTATATCATATTATACAGGTGACCAGGATGTGACATGACACCATCATGTTGGTTGTTGTTCTCGACTCATTTCCTATTGGCATCCTTTTTTTTTTCCTTTGATTTCATGTTTCGACAGGAGAGTATCAACGAATGTCTTAGAGACAGCGACAGATTCTCTAGGTACACATCTTGCCTCGCAAGTGTAAAATCGGAACTTGGACTTTGAACCTTAATAGTTAATAGGTTGGTTGTGATGCCAGAGTAAATGACCAGTGTGAATGGTTCGATAATCCTCTAGAATTCATTATCGAATCACTGGAGAGAGACATGTCTACTGTAATACACTAATTTTTTAAATAAAATTCATTTCTCAAAACAAATCTTCTCCACATGCTTGAGAAAACAAAAAATCTTCCTAACATGTTGTGTAAATATTTACGGGAATAAGGAAGGTTGGGTCTGCTTAAAGAAGGCATGCTCAGTGACTTGAGATGGGTCAGGGGATGAGTCTCGGCTCATTTCATGCATTAAAAAAGAAAATTCCCCAGGTAAAAGCTGAAAAAAGTTTTAACAAATTTTAGACAAAAAAAGGTTTTATAGATTGGTATACATTTATAGATAAAATTGGTATACATTTTTCCAATCCTAAATCGTAAAATGATTTCTTAAGTTTTATAAAAAATTCGTGGATCCAACTTTAATGCATCTAATGTACCAAACGTCACGTCCCATGATTCATACCTACACCTCGTACTTTTTCTTCATAGTTCTTTACCGAATGTGTGAAGCATGTGAAAGAATTTTAAATGATTTTGGTGTCTTTCTTAAATTTTAGATGATCATACTACCTAGTATGAAGAGTCGTTGATTGTCATCCACTTCCTCACTGTCAGGAAAATCAAGATAAATAAATAATCAATTCTAGTATTTAATAAACTAATGGGAGTGCAACCTAATGAATATGTACAATTTTTAACTTTTTTATTTGTTTTATTCATAGCACCTTCATAACTGTCTAACACGTTAGCTGATTTGGGCTTTGATGTAAGATACGACCACAATCACCAAGGAGTAAGGACGGTTGCGGAGCGAAGATCAAAAATGCGGATTTAACTGTTATTAATGGTGACCGATTAATCTCGATTGTTGATTATTTAACTCCACAAGAAATAGTTGATGACGGTGTAATTGATGTTGAATGGTGGAGGTACCTCCAAGAAATAGTATGTTGTTAAAGTTAAAGAGAGTTTCTCACCAGGTGTATTATGTGGAAAAAGACTATAAAATATGTATCATCTGAGTTGAGAAATAGCCTCTATTTATAAGCAGAAAGTAGATCTAACTTTAGAGATTAACAGTCATTATAATAACTTTTTACATCTGTATAAATCCTTGAAAACAACCAGATCCATGGAAAAATTTGTTATTCTTTCTAATGTTTATCATAATCCTTGTTTATCTTAAATAGATATTATCTTGAACAACTGTAACCACCTAAAATAATTATCCGCTTTCTGCAAGGATTTTGCAACTATCATAAATAATTATTTTCTTGAATAATAATTATAACCACTTAAGATAATTATCATCTTTCTATTAGAGTTCAATATTATTTTAAACAACCATAATTATCTTAGCTTACTTGATAAAATGTGATTTTTGCATGATCCCTTTTCTTGTTATGGGCCTAAACATAGAGGTGTAATACGAGTCATCTCTGCATAACCCATCCTACGAAATTACATGGTTAGCGTGTTGCGTGCTATGTTGTATATGTGTTAGATTTAAATGTGTTCTGTCATGCTTCGCTAGATAGCGTGTTGTGCTGTGCCAGCACGCTTATTTCTCTGTTCTATAAAAAATGTTTTCTTAGATATTTTAAATATGCATTTTTCTTATCAATGATACTATACGCATTATGAGTACTCATGTATTATTATTGAAATAAATCATCATATCGAAAATAAAATGTTAAAATTAGTTAGAATGAAGACTATTTTGTGAAATGTACATGAATTGCAATGTATTATACCGTGTTGTATAGTATTATATGCATATGATGATTGCTTTTTGCGCCTATGTTGTAGTGATGTGTCATGTGCTTATCCATTGCTGTGTGATGTACCGTACCGCGATGTGCCTATTTCTATGGCATAATACAACACACTAAACTAACGTGTTAAGTCCGTCTCGTGCCTGATCACCTTATGTGTTATGGCGTATTTGAACTTTAGCATGCTGTGATGTGCCTTAAACATGTTGGCACGGTATATTTAATTTACGCCTTTACCTACGCATATCGTTCTCTTCCTAATTTACTCTTTAACAATAGCAGTGGGAGATCTATAATGAAACAAGTGGTGATTTTGATGAGGGAGTTGTCGCGGTTGTCGGATCGATGACCAAAGAAAATGCACCTTTGAATCATGAAGCGGGTCATGGTTCACCAGTCGGCCGTAGTTTTTTTGGTTAACCAAATACTCACGATGTTTTTAGTTAACCGCCACAGCTTTTTAGAAATTATAACTTTTTTACAAAGTTCCTAATGACTATGGCGAAACAGATTTGGTAGAAAATTTTAATAAAAGAAAATTCAAATTCAAATTTCAACACTAAAATTAACTGAAAATGGGCTATATAGCCAAAAATGGGTGTTTCCTGGGCCAAATGGACGGGTAGAGATTTCGTCTGGGTCAAATGACCAAAAGAATCTTTTGATTGAAATGGACACAACTACCCTGCCACGTCCACAAAAACCTTAACTCGTTCTTATTCTCTCTTCAACAAAACCACCAACGCTTTCATCTTCTTCCACCTCCGTTAATCCCATCTCCACTACCAGAAACACCAAATATCACCATCGACAGACATCAAATTTCTCCACCACCAACATCAACACCACCACCACCATCTCTACTACCAGAAAACACCAACGCCGTCGACAACATCGTGTTTATCCATCTCTATAACCAGATCTATCAGCACCACCATCGACAATACTACAACCACCATCATCAACATCTACAACAACTACAACCAAGGCCACCACCTTCCTCCACCACCGCAAACATCAACATCATCGTCGACATTGATATCACCACCACCACAAAAACAACGACAACCCTAATTAAATGGAGAGTTCTCAAATTCATTCAAAGCAAAATTAGGGTTTTCTCTTCCAACCAAAATTAGAGTTCTCAAATTCATTCACTGGTAAGTTTCTCGATCCTATTTTTTTTTTCATGATTTTATTAACCGAACTCATCAATTTCACAGGAATTGATGTTAACTACCTTAATTTTCTGAAATGAATCATTTTTATGAGTGAAATTTCATTCTGTTTTTTTCTTCTTGTGTAAACACGGATGAAACTGGTGTTTAGGCGTTAACTACCTTAATTCTCTCGATTTTCCTTCCACAATGACAGTGATGATGAAATTAGCGAATTAGTTTGTTTTGAAATTGATTTCATCAATGTTTGATAGTAACATGAAAATTGGTTTCATCTGTTCTGGATTGACCTGAAATTGTTTTTATCCATGTTATACTAGGATGAAACCAGTATCATCCTGTTTTGGATTGACCTGAAATTGGTTTCATCCATGTTATACTAGGATGAAACTGGTTTCATCTAGTTATAGTCTGATATAATTGTGTTTTAAATTGTTTTTATCCATGTTATACTAGGATGAAACCAGTATCGTCCTGTTTTGGATTGACCTGAAATTGGTTTCATCCATGTTATACTAGGATGAAACTGGTTTCATCTAGTTATAATATGTGATATAATTGTGTTTTCGTCAAAATACTCACGATGAAATCAGTTTCATATAGATCACTGATTGATATAATTTTATTTCGTGAAAATACTCAGGATGAAACCAATTTCATCTAGTTGTAGTTATGGATTGACCTGAAATTGTTTTTATCCATGCTATAGTACTAGGATGAAACCAGTATCATCATGTTTTGGATTGACCTGAAATTGGTTTCATCCATGTTATACTAGGATGAAACTGGTTTCATCTAGTTATAGTATGTGATATAATTGTGTTTTCGTCAAAATACTCACGATGAAATCAGTTTCATATAGATCACTCATTGATATAACTTTATTTCGTGAAAATACTCAGGATGAAACCAATTTCATCTAGTAGTAGAATGTAATATAACTTTTTTAAGGTATTACTTTCAATAGAAGAGGAAAAGATATTACTAAGGTTGTAAAAGACGGTTTCATAATCGTTATTATTTAATCATGAAGTGTGTTTCTGGTTTAGTTTCTAATACGTTTGTTTTTGTTTTAGTCCAACCTGACTACTCCACTAGCTCGATATGATGAGATATTGACTTGTGCAATATGATGCAAGGCAGAAAATATTGATGCAAAACTTACTTTAAAGTAAAAAGGATAATCTGTCTTCAGGATTCGTGTTATGACTAACCCCAGGATTAGCTTATGTGAATAATATCGTGGTTGCTTGGGAGGTAAATGATTTGTAGTTTTTATTGATGGTTTTCGTGGTTTTGTTTGCCTATCTTGTCTTTGTTCCTTAATGTTCTAGTGGTTTTGATAATTGAATGATTTGTTTTGCCATAGCGTGGTTAGCTCTAAGCCTCTCGTTTTCACCGATGATAGTAGCCATCTTGGTGTTTAAAGACGGAGAATTGCATCTGTCACTGAGAGTTTTAACTTACTTTTCTCATTATACATTGTGGAGCACTTTTGGTTCTCTATCTATATGTGATACATGGAAGTTTGTATATTCTGGATTATCTTTGCTTATTATATTGGTTTCGTTAGCCTGAAGTTGTTTGTCGAGATTATGGAGCTTCTCCGGTAAAATTTAACTTTTTGTTTGCTGCATAGTTTTGAATGAGTATTGATCTGCTTGTCTGTGGTAGATTGTTGTTTGAGATATGGCAGTATCTGCATCATGATTTCTCATACTATAGATTTTGTTAGGTGTTCTGTCTTGCTTCCATCTTCATTAATTTTATTCCCTTTTGTTGTTAGCAAACAAAGTCATAGAAATTAACTGATCATATGGTTGGTGTACATGCTGAGATCGATTGATCATGTGACTAATTTTGTCGTCCAACTGACATATGTGTCATTCGTTATGCAAGAAATGCAATCTGGAGTGCTCATGTTTCTCTTGTATTTGGCCAGGGGGTGTCATCTGAACTTATACGAAGGAGTAGTTGTTATTCTCGACTTTCAGGACGGTGTCAAACATGGTAACATCTTTTACATATTGCTGACCTGCATCTTATCTTGGCGTCGAATTCCTTGATTGGAGTTTGTCTCTTCTGAGTTGTGAAGTTGTTTTACGATAAAACAGACTCATGGATGAATGTTTATCAAAACAAAACTAGTTTCAAATTTGACGCACTATAAATAAAACACTACATTCCATCGGCGAGTGAAGCGCGTGCATGCCCACTTGTATTCCTTAAGGTGGCCATCATTTCTTACGCAATCATAATCATCTGAAAGTCATACACAAAATTTTTTAGTTACAAAGACTAATTTTAGTTTAAGAGAAGTCTGGTTATTAACCTATGATACGTGTGGACATATTTTTATAATCACAAGATTCAGAACAAGGTTCATGATCCTTTGGTTTAATTCCGAGTAAACTTGTTTACACAAATTAAAATGATTTGTCAACTACTTATTATGTATTCTTCACATTCAAACTGGTCAAGTTGGACATTGAAATCTCAATCAAATTACACCATATTTTGAATAAACATAATTACATATTGATCAATCCATATTCCTTTCTCAACCCGTAATTGATAGGGATATATATATATTAATTGAATTGTATATATTAATCATCCACCACCCTTCGTGATTTTCATGGACAAGTTATTATAGCTTCAGTTGGAATATTTTTAATTTGCTTGAAAAGGATTTATTAATTAAAAAGAGAGTGTAATAGACTTATAGTACCCTACACCAATCAAAAAAATAAAATAAATAGAGGTAGTTGGAATACATCGTTTGATTTCAGCTGAAAATCGGTTCACACTTCACACAAACGCGAAAGTGCTTTTCCGACTATTATTTAAGTTAGAATTAAAACTGTACAAGTCTAATACAGGAATCCAGATCATAGGATTACAATGCGCTGATTATGATAGGTGTCTTAAACACCTTGATATTTATCTATTATTTATGTTTTATTTGCGAGTTTTCTTTTAAACTATGCATCTTATGATTGCTTTTGAGTTTATTAGGTGCAATGAAGTCAATTGGAGCGAAAGGAAGAGAAATCAGAAAAAATTGATAAAAACGTCATTTCACAGCTCATGTGCTAAAGGGAGTCTACCCAAGATTAAGGCGTTGTCACTGTTGGCGGCCTATATTCAATTGTTGGGTGCATGTAGTTGTTTCATTCATTACAACCCCAAAACCCAGAGAAACATTTTCTCTTCTCATTATTGTGTTTGTCTGCTTGAGAAAAGAGAATAACTGAGGTGAAGGCTTCGTTAATGTTCACAGAGACGATGTTACAGCTTTGCAAGGTTTAGAAGTCAGATCCAGTTGTTGTTAATGGCTGAAGTGGTGGTTGTTGCAGGTTATGCTAGGTGTATCTGTATTGGAGTAGCTTGTAGTTACATAAGACTGACAAGGTTAGAGAGCTTATGGCTTGAGAAGTGACAAATTTCATGAACTAGAACTGCAGAGACAATACGAAAAGTAAGCAGAGTTGGTGTGGCGGTGGTATTAGTTTTGGTTGCCGGATTTTGGAATGGAAAGTGGGAATCATAAAGTTTCACTGAATCGTGAAGGGGGTATGAGTCGGATGCAAGAGTCGACGGCCGGATATATGATTTATGGGTCATGCTTTTGGGTATATTTTCGCTATAAACAAAGCGTTAGGTTGGATGATTCTTGTGAATGTTTGAACTGCAGATAAGTAGAGTTGAGATGTTGGGAGTATGCACTTGCTGGTGACAGTTCCCGATTACAAAGGTAGCCAGAGTCAGTTTCCAGTGAGGGGATTCCGGTGATGATGTCAGGATCCTTTTGAGACAAGGATGATGTCAGCATCCTTTTTAGAATTTTCAGAAGAGGTGTTTTCACATATGGGCTTGGAGGACCTATGAGACAAGGATTTTAGGCTAGAAGGAAGATTCGAAGGCTTGACCAAAGTTTGTAAAGAGTATCCTTTTGAGAATTGGAGAAACATATTAAAGGAGGGGATTTAATTATATTCGACATCTTTGCCTCTACCTTTTGTTCTAGGGTTTAGATATGAAAACCTTTATTTTTCTTCTTGTTATGAACTTCATGAACATGTGTAGCTAGTTTTATTATTGGTTAAGGTTTGAGTTGGATTTTGCGAGCATATTATTTGTTTTATGATTTAGTTTTCTCTCAATGTTATCGTTCAATTTCTATTATTTATAATAATTGCATGATTGATGTATTGTAATATGATTTCATGATTGTTTAGTTAAGTATAGAATTGATTGAATTCACATCCATATCTATAGTTAATTTAGGGTTTTTCATCGAGCTATAACCTTGAATATGAGTAGCACGATATGATTACGGGTAGTAGTGATACTTTCTTGTAATCATATGTAGAAATTGACCTTTGTTCGAATTATTTGTGCAATGTATTTTAATTGCATTGATTAGTCTATTTCACAATTCTTAATGCACTTATGGGAATTGAACTGGATTAGTGCAAGGCGTCGGGTTATTCTCTAGGTAGTATTCATACTTGCATCGTTTTACATGTAACTGTGATAATTTTAGGAAATTAACGCAGTAACTTGCTCTCTTTATACTCTATGAGTTTTGGTAATAACCTGATTAAATATGACTACACCATTTTTCCGGAATAGCAACTAAAATTTACAACAGCTCTTACGCTGTTGCGAATTTGCAACAACAGCAAGCCGTTGCGAAAGTTTGGGACTCGTTGCAATTCGCAACGGCTGACAAAAACAGGCGTGCGAACAAACCGTGTGCAAGGTAACACCTGAATTGCAGGCGTGTGAACCAACCGTGTGCAAGGTAACACGTTATAACCCTAGTTTCTATCCTTCTATCCCATTTTCTCTTTCCATTCTAGAAACAACTCTGTCCTCCTCCTTCTCCTCCTGCTCCTCCCCCTTCCCGTACTCATAATCTTGCAATTTCTTACTCTCTTCTTCTTCATCATCGTTGGTCTATTGTTCGAATCAAAATCCCCCTTTATCTCTTTATACATCTACCAACAGAGGTAACTAGCAGATTTATTTTAATTTTGATTTTTTTTCATCAGATTTATATAATTTGTTTTCTGTTTCGTGATTGATGGTTAATAATTATAAACGGGTGAAACTTGTTTTTGCATAGTTCGTATGAAGTTGGTTAATTTCATTTATGATTTTAAATTTATATATGACTACGGATCTAGGGATTTGATGGATTTTTTTTTGTTTCACTGGTTTCTAGGGTTTGTGGGTTTTTAGGGATTTTTTTTTTTTTTTTGTTTCACTGAGGTTGAATGGGTGTTATGTTTGACAGGAAGCTGATTTGGGTGATTTCGAGATGAAATAGATGAAGAAGAGATGATTAATGCTGAGTAACAGGAAGTTGACTAGGCTTTTTCATGATTTACTAGCAATGTGTTATGAATTTTGGATGTTTGTGTGTTAAAAATATGGAAGTTAGTGTTTTTTAGATATCTTAGTTTTTTGATTTAATGATGCATGTTTGTTGCATGTAGCGGCATTATTGACAACCAACAAGCTGTCGGAATTGGCTTGCTTGACATTGTATCTCATGTATGAGAAGAACAGAAAAAGAAATCTTTCTGCTAACCTTTCATCAGGGAGCTTGATCGTCAACGAGGGAGGGGTCAATTAGCTGCGGAATCTCCACTTCTATGGTCAGAAGATGAACTGGCTCACTTAAATGGAAGCCCTATGAAGGTTTAATTAGTTGCTCTCATAATATTACATTGGTTACAAATGCTTAGATTTGAACTGATCAGATTTTACGGTGATATAAAATTTCAGGCGGCAGGTCTCGAACGGGAAGAAGGGATTAAGATTATAATGAGCTTGACACAGTATGGTTTATGTCAGGATCGATATTTCAGGTCATTTTTTCTTAGCTTCCTCACAATCTACTTAACTTTCAGATTCGCACTACTTTGTAATGCTTGTTTCAATGTCTCTGAATATTTTAAACCTGAGCTGGCTTTAATTTTATTTTGCAGCAATACCCGTATGATATACCTACGGAGGCCTTTCCATATGAGATTTTCAAGCAAGCTTTTGTTGCCGTTCGGTCTTGTGCATTTCATTTGTAGGTAAAGTTTTGTATCCTCAGCTGAGATATTCAGTATCTTCATAGCTTCAGTGCAAAGTATTAATATTGATTTAAGTCGTGTTATTATATCTCTTACATCCAGCCATACCACACAGTTTATGTATCTGAACTATCTTAAAATTATCATGACCCGAGAGAAGTTTATTCTAGTTTTTGTGGAATGAATAGCCAAGGTTCCTGAACTAATATTTAACTTTCTAACGGAACAGAAAGTTAGTTTGGCACGAAGATTTGCTTTATTTCCTCTAGGGCCACAATTGTTGGCTTACAAAAGCAATTGCAAGGCCATGTTTACCGTCGTTTACGATATGCTTCCTTACCTTCGACTAGGCTATGTTTCAGATCCGTCTGAGACGGAGTCCGTGATTTCTTCTCAAGGCCCCGTATGTCCAGTAAGTTGACTTACCATGATCTTATTTCAGACTGTAGTTTGTTAAACTTTCTTATGTAGCCTACAATAGCATTGTGTAAGAATGTTGGGGTCTCAACTGTAAGTCAACTTACCCTTATGCGATTATCCCCACTATTCAACTTTAATACAAATTTGTATGCAAGCTATGCAATTTTTCTGAATACACTAGAATTCGGTGATCTAATTCAACCAGAAGAATTATTTCGACAGATGAGCCCATCCATGGAACGTGTAGTTCTGGATCAACTTTCTCACTATTTTATAGCTCGGTTAGATGGTTATCCCACTACCTTAAGTGAAGATGAAGCCCTGGTAATGACCCTGTTGAGTTTTCTGATGTTAGCGAGTTATTCCTTTGTCGAACCTTCACTTATATCTATTTTGTATTTATCAGTTGACAGATTCCAGCTTGGACCTAAAGAAACAAGTTACTACCCAGCTTGTCAAATTAGAAAAGAAGATGCTAATTGCGTGCCTTCATGCTACAGTTGAACTGATATAGCAGTTACCCAATAATACCATCTCCCTGCCCTGCTTTATACGCCCCTCAATTAATTTAAAGGGTACTTTCTCTCCCTCTCTCATCCTTCATTATTCAATTTTGATTTTCAGAAATGTCAGAAGATCAAGCTCCTAATTGTGAATAATCCCGTAAACAAAGAGCAGGCTTTTGTAACTTTATGGCGATTTGAAAGTGGGCATGAACTAGGTAAAGCCTACACCTTAGAAATTCATAACAAAGCAGAAAAAAAGTTGATTCTGATTTTTGCCATAAATGACCAGAAGAAAGTGAAATGAATGTGTATGTTTACGTCTAATTTGCAGGGAGATGGAAAGTTATAGAAGAGTACCGATTGATGCACAACAACACCACCAGGTTGTGCATGCAAAGTGTTTGATGCAACGCCTGAATCACTAGTCTCAAGTATGATTGGTTTATTCAATTTTCTAAAAAATATTATGCAGGCCTTAGGTATCCTCAACTTTGCTCTGTGAACATAATAGTGTATTGGGCCCTCCTCATTTAGTTTTGATTGATGATTTTTGTTGAAATGCTGACTGGATGTATGTATGTGACATATATGCTGCTATTGCTAACAGATACTAACAATATTTTTGTATTTGATTTGGATATTCTTGTATAATTGTAGTCGTTACATCAAATGTCCTCTAGGGTTTTGAATCTGTGAATGTTTTCGGAGTAAGATTAATATGAGTGTCTCCTTAGGGATTACGAATCGGTAAGGAATGATCTTTATTGTGTCTGATTGGTTTGATATGCTTGATTTATGCCGACTCATTGTTGTTTTTTTCCTTTTCTTTTGTTGAGAAGGCACTCCTTCAGTCATGGCAGAGATGGAGAAGTTATGTCAGAACAAAAGAGAACTGAGTAGTTTTGAGGTTAGATGTTTATTTGAGAAGTTTGCAGAGATGGAGAAGTTATGTCGGAACAAAAGAGAACTGAGTAGTTTTGAGGTTAGATGTTTATTTGAGAAGTTTCGTTGTTTTCAAATCAGCTAGCATGTTTTATTGTTAACTCTGGGGATTGTTCTTAAGCTAAACTGTGTGACGTTATTTATCGTTTGATATTACTGCAAATGATCCTCGATTTGAGAGACTTCCATGTACTCGCGAAGGAACTTATGATAATGATTGGATTGTTGATAGAGTTACCTAGGTATAAACCAACACCAGAACCTGTCACTTAATGTTGGGTTCCCTTTGGCTAGAGTTCTTCTCATTACTTAAGTGTAGCTTTCACACAACTTACAACTGTTGAAATATGAGATCTGAAGTTAATGTATTGTTTTTTCACTTTTTGCAATTGCCTTTAAATATGAAGTTAATCTAGCTTTCATCTTGGATTTTTTGCTAGATGGCAATTATAAATTTGGCACGATGTAGAAAGAGAGGCGTTCATTCCATGAAGGCTTCAAGACAAGTAGTGGGGAGTGATTGCTGAAGTATTTTTTGAGGGTGCGGTGTGGTGATGACAAGTAAGGAAGATTTACTAGTTTAATTTATTTACAAATGATGAGAGTAATCTAAAACATAGATATCTACATAATTGAACTTATACAGTGTTTAATTTAAATATGATGAAAGCTTACAAATATAGGTATCTAGAAGAATTGAACTTTGATATGTTGTATAATTATAATAAGACTAGTTTTTTCATTTCTTGTGTATGTAAAGTTTTGTTTATATGCTTTGAGTGTTATGGCCTGAATTTGACCTAAAAAATGTTGCAGGGGACTCTTGACTAGGCCAACAGAAGTTTGACTTGACTTTTTTTCTCAGTTACAAAATATTTTGCAACGGCTGAGAACTGTTATTAAATTTTAAACCAGAATAACAAAATCTGGTTCGGCTAAAAGAAGTCGTTCTAAGTTTTTGGTTCCAAATTTCGCAACTGCTACAGACTGTGGCGAATTTCTAACTTGGCAACTGCTTCAATCCGTTGCAACAAAAATAAAGCAACACCTGGTACCAGTTGCAAAATCTGTTCGCAATGGCTTCAGTCGTTGCGAAAGCTAGGAAAAACACTTTGCCTGACCGAGAACCGTTGCGAAAGAAATTTCGCAACGGCTTAGGAGTTGATGCGAAAAAATGCAACGCCACTTTTCGCAACGGCTGGATACTGTTGCAAGTCCCTTTGGCAACTGAAGTCCGTCTTTGTAATCCCCAAAAATGGTGTAGTCGATCTAATCGTTTATTCAAATATTTGTTTACAATTGAAGACGAAATCATTGACCAATACTGTCACATATATCTGATTTGCTTGTTTACTGTTCTTTGTTAGTTTTTCAGTTTATTAAAAATCATAAAATCCCCTTTATTAAGGAAATCGAAACATATAAAAATCCTAGTCCTCTCTGTGAGAACGATTCTTTCTTACCCATTACTTCATTATATATTTTGGGTAGTGAGAAAGTGTAATTATTTTTTGAGGCATACGACATCGATCAATTAATAATGAAAAATCGTGAATTCAAAGACCTAGAGATCGAAAATCGTCATTTGAACTTATCAATTTCGCGGACCTAACCCAAGGAAAAAAAGACAAATAAAAATCAAATTTACTTATCCAAAACCATGAGAGGAGGTGGTAATCTAATATCTTAGAACAGTTCATATATATGGAATGAACAAATCAAAGATTTTGAGTGAGGTCGATCATTAACCGCGCGAACCAACTTAATCCGCGCGGATTAACCAAATCCATCGGAGGATCTTCCTCAGCCGCCGGCGGGTCTTCCACAACCGCCAACTACAATTCCCGTTTCTAAACAAAATATTTCCTATTCTCTATTCACTTATCCTATTTTATCTTATTATATATAATATTATATTATAACTTTATCCTATAAAATATTTTATATTAAAAATAATAATAATGAGACCATAGAAAACCAAATCTGTTCATTTTACTCTGGTTTCCCATAGTGCAAAAACGTGTTTGTTCATCCACATTGCTCAACAAAATAAATTATTTGTTGATTGCCATAAGAACTACCCTTATGATATAACTTTGCCAAACAGGTTTAGATGCATTTAAACTTTAATGAGTCTGATAACAATGACAGAGATGAAACTGATGTACTTCAATGTTATCTCTTGGCATATTTGGAAATCCATATATAATACAGTTCTGAAAATAAACAACGCAAGATAGTGGTGTATCGGCAATTTCAATAGTTATATTTATTATTAATCATACAAATATTTATGATGCCAACTACCTAACCGTATCCAGAGAGAATTTTGTGACCTCACACATGATCAAAACTACAAGTCCATAATGGTTCCCTCCAAAAATTTAAAAGAATCCTAATTTTAACTACAAGTCCACGATGAACTCTAATTTTCACTATTTTTTTTACTACAACGGTTATCAGTTAGGGACGGATATAAACATTTCCATATGTTTTTGATTACACTTAGCTAGGTCGATTAGGAACTTGGGGTTGAAAGTTTGTTGTTTGTTGTTTGGAGTTTAGTTTTTTTTTTTTTGCTTCCTCCTTGTTTCGTTTAAGCGCACCTCTTTCTCGTTCTCTCGCTATACAACTTAGGGTTTTGTAATGTCTTTTTATAATAAACTGGGTTGCAACAACATCAGGCGTTGCGAAATATGGTATTGTAGTTTTTCACAATTATAGTGTTAGACGCAAAGTCTTAGTCGAAACAATTTTTTTAAATGTTCAACACGCGGATGTCGTTATGAAATTTCTTTTAAGCACAAAATATTTATGGCTAAGAATGTACAATCTTAGAAAGAACTATGACACGAAGAAGTTGGGCTTTCAACGACCACATTAAATGAAAAATACTACTGGAACTTGGTAAAGGAATAATAAGGACGGTATTTTTTTATCAATATTATAACATAGCCTAGCAGCATAACTCCCAGCAATAGCTTCTAAAAAAAATTAAAACATGAGAAACAGAAAGAGCAATCCCAAAGTCATTTAATAGAATTTGGTTGAGAAAATGTGGAATTGCACGGTCCCATATTGTTGTTGATAAGTTTCCTTCTTGGCGTCCGTCTGCTGCAAAGTTTTCTAGACCATATGTTGCTTGATTTCCTTCTCTATATTTGTGTTGTACAAAAAACAAAGGAATTTGTCGCACTCTCTGTTTTATTTCGGTAATCATTTTTGCAATATACCATGGAGCTTCAGCCTCCGTTTTTATGAGGCACATCACATTTTCCGAATCCGTCTCAAAGATAATTAACTTTTGGTCATTGTCTCTACGTTGATGTCCTTGATGCCATCATAATTTCCCACGTTTTCGCTATTATAGTCGTATTTATTCTTAAAGGCTGCGCGAGAGGCACCACAATTTGTATTAGACAATTGTAGTCGGTGGCCATGGTGTATATTCTTGATTTTTAGTGTGTCCATAAGATCTTACGAATATGACATTTTTTGGGCATTTCTAATAATATCAAGTCTTATTCCTATTTTGGCTTTTTTCATTTCCGGGGTTTTAGCCCCGACTCGCGAAGGACCGAATAAACTTTCTAGTTATGAATCAGGAATATAACCAATGGGCGACGCTTGGTTACAATTCCGAATTCGTTATAATATGTTTGCTCTATCCGGAGGAAGGTCTAGGGGACGGTGGATGTTTATTGTGTTTTGTACAACATCAGATGAAGGGTGATTCAGTTGTTCATGATTCCAGTTATTGGTGAGAGGGTCGTTGAGATCAGTTACTGATTGGATTGGTTATCATTGGATCGTTAAGGTATTGAGATTGAGGTATCCAGTGTTTTTGCATAGTGTGTCTAAACTATTTCCGATGCGATGGAAGATATGTGATTTTGAAGGGTATATGGTTGTAGTGATTTGGGTTGGAGAACTAAAAATTCCTACTTCGGCTCATGGCATTGGATTTGGAGCAATATCTACAAAGTTGTTGATGATTTTTTCAACTCTATTCAGTTCCAATTTGACAATGAAACCAAAATTCGTCTTTGGGATGATTAATGGTGTATTTAAGAGCCTTTAGATGTTGATTTTCGACTATTTACGCTACGAATAAACAACAAAACAGTTCGCCGGCATCTCTTTGGTCTTGACGAGTCCGGTTTTTATTGGGCTCTGAATATTTCAAGAACAAGGCTCTATGATGATGAGACTACCAAGTTAACCGTTGTTCTCCATATTTTGAACAAGGCTCTATGATGATGAGAAAATTTGGTTGAAACATTGGTCTCATAAAGTTGCATTCTTCCTTTGGAATTTGGTGCAAAGCCAGATTCAAACTATTGATAACATGTTGAAGAGGTACTGCGTGATTGCTTCATTCTCTGGCAACCCCTCTTCCAACTTGTGTGATTTGTGCAATCTAGTTCCTGAATCTGGAGTTCATGATGTAGTTTTATAATGGTAAATAAAGATGTCGTTCACTCGGACTCGTTGAGATTTGATTTTGGACTTAATACTATAAAATATATACAAAATATTATCACAATATCGAGAGGTACTGAGACTCAGGATTCCACCAATTCTCAAATTCATGTGGTTCAACTAATAATTCTAGACATTTGTAGCTCAAATAATACTAATTTATTGACTCTATTTATTGACTAATTTATTGACTGTATATCTAAAGCATGAGACATCAAAACACTTAAGAAAGCATGACCCATCAATTGAAATCACAATCATTCAATAAAAATCATAAAATACGATTAAAAATCAATGCAATAAGTCATAAAAGAATTAATAAAATTACTACATGCATGAAAAATGACTTCCTCCATCGTCCCAGTGTTGGGGTTTAGCTCCTCATATCAAAAACACGCTCAAAATAATAACGCATGGCTGAATAGGTGTTTTATTGAAGAATAATCGAGTTTGTAACGGATATAATTGTTACAGAACCCGCTGTTACAGAGCTGACTGTTACAGAGATACGCTAACAGAAATAATTGTTGTAGAACTGTTACACTTTCGAAAGAAATGGTGACGGTTCTTTTCTTCTTCTTCTTCCTTCTCTGTTGATGATTAACTCGCCTGCAAGTCTGCAACTCTTGAGTTTTTACCCTGCAGGTCTTCCAAAACCTACGTTCGGTCCCCAAAACTCCCCATATAAATCCGAGAATAACTCGATTTTTTTTTCCTAAAGGCACGGACTTTCCTTCCCTCTGTTGGTTCCTTTCCGCGTATTCCAGCTGCCCAACACTCCATATTAGATAGAACCGAATCCTGGCAGATTATCTCTTCACCCTGTTGCACGTTATTCCCATAAACAATCTAAACAAAACCCGAGTATCTCTCACTATCCTGTTTTGTCGAGGAATCATTGAACTCGTGGTTTTATTCGAAACTAAACCACCTACCATCCATGGTTTATCATAGAAAGCCCATATCTATCCTAATCCACGAAGAACCCCGAGAAAAACTCGTGCAAAATTATCTCAGCAGCTTTCAAATATTCTTCTTCCCTATTTTCCTCAACGTGATTACCCAGCCCAAATTAGCCGAACCAAAACAATGTACCGAGCCTGTTTAGCTTAATCACGTTCCTATCAGCGAAATATGGCGATTCAATCTCTCCAAAAGCATCAAATATTGAACCCTAAAATCTGTTTCGCTGCAAAATTATTTCCCGCCATAATTCATGATTCAAAAGGTAGGGGATGAGTCACTACACCATTTTAAGGTTTTAGCAACCCAGAGTAGCAACAACACTAGTTCCATTGCGAAATTTCCGTTGCTAATTTCGGTTGCTAATATTTCGCAACGACTAAGCAGTGTTGCTAATTTCACAACCTTGGCATTTCGGTTGCTATTAGCAACCGCTAGTTGTTCATGCATGCGAAGCACGCGTGTGGTGGGGAACACTTTGACTTATGTTTATGCATAAGTCAAAGTTTGGTCAAGTCCTCTTCTTTTGTTTTCCACCCTTCAGCCTTATCCACCTCATCTTTCGAACCTTTGAGTTTTCTCAGCCACATTTTTTTTTCATTCTCTTTCTTCTTCGAGCTGCAGCTCTGAAGAACCCTAATACATCAACAACTCCAAACCCTTTTAACCAGATCGATCACAGGACCACCATCAGTCTATTCTTCACTTCTCGATCAAGACCCCATCTCATATTCAAAAGCAAACTCTAGTCTCTTCTTCAACTGACTTCTTCTTAATCAAATTTAACATATTCAGCTCCAGATCCGCTTTCAAAAAATTGATTGAACCACATAAACCCTAGTTCTATCAACGGGTAATGGTAATAATCATTTTCTTCTGTGTATATGTTGGTTTTAGGTTTATGTTTGCTAATAGATTTCAGTTGGAATTTTTATTGCAGTTGGAAGCATCGATCTGAAATTGTAGGTCATTTGTGATATTTGGAAGTATCGATATGATAATCAGGTAATAAGGTCATCTTTTCGTTCTAGTTTTATGATTATGGGTTCAATTTTAGGTTTCGTTGTCTGTGAGATTTGTTTTTTTTTTGTTTTTTTTTCTTCGATTATGAGTTTAAATGTTGTACCCAAATAGCAGTTGCTTGAGGTGTTTGGTGATACATCATGTTTACGTTACCACATACTTTAGATATAATATTTGATTGTATGGTTTGAAAGTAAACATCTTTTATGATTACATATGAGCTAGAGAGAAAGAAAGAAAAAAAAGGGCCAAAGTGGTGTGTTAGTGGTGAAGTTCATGATTAAAGTGGGGAGCTAAAAACAACAGGCCTGGTGTTAACTGAATGAGATATGAGTGAATGATCCAATTAGGTACGTCCCAAAAGTGAGGAGAGAGATTGAACAATGGAGTGAGTCAGTGACAGGGAGTGATAGCCTCACAGACACCAAATTCGAATTCCCAAATATATGTTGGAGTTTGGAGTGTTTTCACAAAGATTTCCCTTTCTTTCAGAATAAATTATTTTGAAGCTACTAGCATGGACCAATGATGCCACTGGTAGACGAGAGAAATACACTGGTTAGATTTTAGAAATAATCCATCGGCTTTAATCACCACTGATATGTGTGAGACTTTGGGAAAAAATGTCAGGGACCTGGTAGACTTTGGGCAAACTGTAGACGAGAAATACATTGGTTTTGCAACTGCATAGGTCATGAAGAAGGTCTTTAATCAAACTTTCAGGGACCTGCAAGTTGACTATTTAATGTTGTCTCATTTTTTTGTTTAGTAATGTTCTTCCTCTTGGAAGCCTCGTATGATCACTAGAATACATGAATGTGCGACTAGTTAGTGAAGAAGTCCCTACTGGGAATTTAAATTCATAGTGATTGGAAAAAGATAAAAACAGAAAATTTGAAGATCACAACATGACGTCTATGCAGTGATTGACTGTCATTGGTAATAACTGTATCACTGAATGGCATTTCTCGTATAATGCCTTGGAGATAACGGTTATGCCTTATTTTAATTGTAGACTACCCTTAGTTTGTACAGAAAAAAAGTTGCATCCACATGTGGTTGTATATCTTCCCGAGGGATCGTTTTCTTAAATATGATATATTACTTTCATTTCTTTAACGTATTTGGGAAACCATGACCTGAACTTGCTTCCTCACTGGTTTGCAGTAAGAGGGGAGAGAACAAGAATGTTCCCGAAGTTCCTGTTGTAGGACAGAAGGTAACAGTTTTCTTTACAGTCCTTGCTTTTTTTCTTTGTAATTTTTTGACATGTGGATAACTATATCTTGATAGTTTCGTCATTTCCTGCACATGAAATCGACTTGGATATTATCTGGATTACTTAGTCTCAGAGGCTTTTTTTAGTTGCAAGGGGTTCATTTTTTTAGTCAGTGGTTGGGGAATATAAATAACTATCTACCGTGTAATATTTTACAGGTTCTTGATGCGACAAGCAATGAACCATAGGTTCCTCATGGGTCAAATATGTCAAATATTGCACAAGTTACCAAAAACTAGTAAGTTGATTCATCTCTTTAGATGCTCTCCATAGTTCATATTCCATAAAAACATATGCTTATTTCATATTTTACATTTCTGCAGTCATGAATATCAAACGATAATGGCTGTGCTTTGGAAGCGAATCAATGATACTGGCAAAAATTGGCTCCACGTGTACAAAGTTTACACATCCCCTATGCTTTTTATGATTTAGCTCTCTATCTGAGATGCTATGGCGCGTTATATGTGTGATTATGCATCTTCTCGAATTTCATCTTTGACATCTTGTAGTATTTTAAGAAATAATTTTGTTTCGTATTGGTAATTTGTGGTTTTTTCATTTTTTACTAGAGAAATAGATTGGAATCCTATTTGATCTTGCATATGGTTTTTAGATTTAGTTTTTATGATATTTATTTTGCCTCGTTTCTCAACATGAGTTTGTTTCATCTATGACTAAAAACTTTTTGCGTTGAACTTCAGGCATTGACTGTTTTTGAATACCTGGTGGGACATGGGTCTGAACGTGTTATTGATGAAATCAAAGAACATGCATAACAAATTCTATCTCTGTCTGTTAATATTTGCCATTTGGAAATGATTGTTTGGAACATCTAATTTGAGTAAGCTTTTACGATGTAATTAATTATTCTTGATTATACTCCTGTTGAGTTTATTTCGCAGCTTTTTGTTAATCGCACTCTTCCATTTTAAAATATACTAGTGCGATGGACCAGGGAAGTAATGTCAGAAAGAAATCCCAGTCTTTGGTGGCACTAGTGATCGATAAAGAAAGAATTCAAGAAGCCAGACAGAAAGCACTTGCCAACAGGGAGAAGTCAGTCTCCGTTCGAGAATACTCGAATGATTTTTAAACGCTATTGCATATGGATAAAATTTTAAAAACTTATTCTTTTACCACAGACCTTAGTAATCTTTTCATGTATTCCTAGATAACCATGATTAGCTCTCATGTATCCTTTGTGTTGCTCAAGAATGAGATTCTCATTATTTGAAATTTTGGAAACTTATGGTAAATTCAGAAAATATTTCCTGAACATATTATAAATCAATTCCATAATTTACCTTCTCTTTATATTTTCTCGTATAAGGTAGTTAAATTTTCATACATAACACCTTTATGTGTACTGACCTTTTAAATTTCATAGGATTCGTAGCACAAACTCACCCAGGGAATGTATAGGCCAGGTACAAGAGGTTATGGGCATGAAGATCGCTACGGAATTAGAGATGATGACCGAAATGGTTACAGGAGAGAGAGAGAGAGAGAGAATATGGCTATAAGGATGATGACAGAAACAGTAGAGGTGGTGATTCATACAGTAGCAATGAAGACCGTTATGGTAGAGATTTTGATGGTGGTTACAATGATGATGATTATAATAGAGGAAGAAGACGAAGTAATGAAGACTTTCAGTTTGGCCAGAGAAGTAGGAGTTCTGATAGATACATGGTATGTGGTTATGATGACGATGGTCGTCATTCATCAAGGTATGCTATTACTTTTCAATTACTTATATTTTGGTTAAGGAAGATTCAAGACATTTAGGGGGTGTGAATTTTAGTTTTGATTTCATGATCTGAGTTCATAAAAAAGTTAGACAATTTTCTATGCAGACAGAATAGCCTCGTAAGTGTAAAAACCTAAGGATTGATTTTGAATAAATTTGTTCACTAGTCTGTATGCGTTTTATAAGATTATTGAAGTTGCACAACATCACTGTTTTGAAAACAAAATGCAATCCTATTTTGAGAATGTAGAATCGTGCTCCCACTTATATATATTGATGATTTTTGACTTATAAACATATAAACTATTATTAGATTATACAAAGTCTAAGGTTTAATCTTTTGTTTGTGACCTCAATACTAAAACATCAAATTGGTTATTATGTAGGTATTTGGTCTCAAGTGGAAAAGTATTACTATGGTGATATTGTAGCAGCAGCTAAATCTACCTATGATTTGCAGAGGAAATTGGTTAAGCAAGCAGAGTCTCGTGATACTTATAGTGATATTTTCCAATGCCTCGGTCAGTTGACACAAACTAGGTTACCCATCCATTTGTGAACATCAACATAGATCGAATATTGTATGTCAGTCACAAAATTTTAGGTTCCGTAAGGTTACTTGTGTACATTTATATCAATTGAAGAATTCTTTCTTTAATAATATTATTTAGTGGTGATTCTCAACAAGATTCTCAAAATTACAGTTCTGTATCGTCATTATAGTTTGTATATCTGTGTGGGTGCTGAATATGGGGAATCGGGAAATTGCAGGGGGTAGTGTGGGGGTAAATGAATTTTGACTAGGTCGATAAACATAGACTTGACCCTTTTTTTTTGTGGTGGAAAAAAATGAGCAACATCCGCACCCTGTTGCTAAACTAGAACCAGAACCAACAAATTAGAACCGGAACCAACAATATCTAGTTCCGGGTAATGGTATTCCTGCAATTAGCAACAGATTCACAGCAACACATTCCTGTTTCTAATAAAAAACTTAGCAACGGCAAAGGCGGTTGCGAAGTGCCGTTGCTGACCGAGATTAACAACAGAGCTTATGTCGTTGCTAAAATTGCGACACCGTCTTTAGCAACGGCAAAAGCCTGTTGCGACCCCGTTTAGCAACATCTATGGTAGGTTGCTAATACCTTAAAATGGTGTAGTGAGTGCCCCTTATCCAGTTCCTGTCTGTCAATAGTAGCTTCCCTATGGTGCCCTTATCAGTGAGGTGCCCCTTATCCAATAACGCATGTCTTGGGTGCCAATTGTAGTTTTCTTGGGCGTCTCCAATATGCTTTTGGGGTGCTTGTAGTACGTCTTCTAGGTGCCTCTAGTAATTTTCTCCTGGGAGCACTTTTCGAGCCAATTTCTCCGCAAAAACTTATTTCTCCAAAAACACCTACAAAGAAATAAAATACCAAAATAAGTATAAAAATGGGTACTAACAATATGAAAAATCGAGATCAAAATAAATACATAAATGTGTCTATAAGTTCACCTGTTCTTGGAATGCATCTTCTCTCGCAACAACTTTTGAGGTTTTTTTGTGCCCAAGCAGAAATTTCTATGCTAGTTTTCAACACCTTATTTGATCTTATAAAGAACTAGGCGATCTACGTGATGGGAAAAGCTTTTTGGAAATGTTAGTTCCATTTATTAGGCTTCTGTAAATTGCAGCACATTATTATATATCTTCAATTGTTCACCGGAATATTCTTCTTTTCAATCCTCCTTAGCAGTCCGGGACTTGGATTTTCTGTTTGCTTTTCTTTTCTTTTCTTTTCTTTCTTGCTTAGTAGCTAGCCTTTGTGCTATACTTTAACTTTCCTATCTTCTTAATATACACTTCCTCCGTCCTAGTTATAGGCGGAGAAGAGATCTTTACTTATCCAACTAGATAGGCGGAATTCATGCTTCATGGCTATTTTGATATATATGCACCTGCTATGGTTGCATAAGTATCCTCAAAAGTAGTTTATTATGTCTTATAGAGTTATTGGGAATATATTAGGGATAATTTAGGAAAAAGTATAAAAATTTATGAAGCATATACATTTTTTTTCTTAATCTAGGACATTAGAGAACTCACCTGGTGAAACTTGGACTGAGGGAATATCTTCTACCCGAAAATGCCAGAATGACCTAAAAATTTATCCCAAACAAATCACCAAGAGAGACATACAATAGGACCCCCTAAAAATCATTACCATCCTGATGTTACAACCATTCCCTTGGCCACCGTTAGATCTCCCTCGGATCATTTGTCGGGAGAGAAGTGCGGTCAGTCTATCACTCCTCCTACCTACACAGCATAAAAATAATATTTGATCATGGAACCAGCTGTTATGTTTTTACCGAGGAGATGATAACTTAAAAAATGAACTTTTTTTTTCGCTTGAGGATTATTTCTTAATTATTTATGTCATGTGGTATAGGGATTGTGGTAAAAACCTACTGAAAAATAAAGTAGGGAAGTGATACACTCACCGCAAGCTGATACCGCGATGTGTACCGCAAGAGAGGAATGGATGGTTCTCTCATGACCCGGCAGATTTGCAGGGATGGGTTAAGTGTGGATCCCACCTCTCTTTCTCACACTTTTACTCATCCGGATGGCCCGCGGGTTGTAAAGCATTTCCGTGAAAAGGAAGGATAACTTTTCATTCACGGTTCATAGAGTATTAAAAAGACAATAAACAAATTACACACTCCGTCAGGATTACAAAAAATGAAAAAAGCACAAGACAAGTAAAAATTCCAGAAGTCGCCTAGCTTCCTTAAGAAACCAACGAGTTGGAAGCGTCTACGACGAAGATACAAGGAACAACTTAATTTGATACTATTTATTCTCTGTTGTTTATAATGTCATCATCATTGCCATCACCATCACCATGATCACTTTCATTGTTATTATCATCTGAAGAATGTTGAAGATGATCGAAGAAACCATCACGATACAAAGAACATTTCTTATTCCATTCACCCTTATTTGCAGTCAGTCTCCATCTCTGATCAGATATCATTTCCTGAGATAAACCCCATTTTTCATGTTCTTCGTCACTATGATGAACAGCTAGACTATATTCACCACCTGACCCTAACTGCATAGTCCTAATTTCACCGTTTTCAAACTTTTTTAAATACTCAAATTGTTCAACTGTCCATCCAAACAATTCCATTAACATAACTCTAGTTGAGGATCCATGTGCTACTATCACTAAGTTTATCTCTTCATCCGATTCATCCTGTTGTAGTCTGTTGTTGTGTATATCTCCCAACAATGACTCAAGAAAATCTGCATAACAAGGATTCATTCCACTAAATCTACAATTTGAGATATATGCATTTTAAAATTCCGACAAAATATGCAACATTGTTTATAATGGTACCACATAGTTTGGGAGTGTACTAAAATTCAAATAAGAATAAAATATCCATTACCAATAGATGGGTACACACCCAAGCAATATGGTAGTATAGTCTCCCTTTGTTCGTATTCACATGATTAAGCTATTACCAACTCATTTTAATTAGTTTAACGTGGAACTAGGCTCGCACCTTTGATGAGTGATAAGCCCCAACAACTACATACTTATTAATAATATGATTTCAGGTGATTTTTCTTTGTTGTGGTTAAAAGCTGAACAAAGCTCTTTCTTGAGAGCTTCTGGCCCCACCGGAAAATATATCGGCCAATGAATTCTTTTGAGAAAATTTAGACCAATAGTAAACAAGAATTTTTGGTCCCACCAAAAAATCTTAAATAGGAAAAAATAATACCTTACGGAAAAGAAAATCTTACCCGTCCCCACGGGAAAATAATTCCTTAAAGTAAAAAGTTAATACTTTAAGTAAAATAAAAGTTACACCAGTAAAAAAGGATATACACGGGTCATTTTTTTTAAGTTTAGGCTTGGGCAACCAATCTGATCCCGTGTAGAGCACCGGCGCACATCTAGTACACATTATATAAGACGAAAGATTGCCCTACGATGAGTGAAATCTGGCTATAAGTACAACGGTCTCCACGCATTAGAGGACCAAAGACTATATCCTACATGTGAGGGGCATGTGAAGGATAATAATCTCATATTAAAGATAGATAAATGTACCGATTATAACTAGCAATTAGATGTGAAATACTTATGGAATATGCATATTGATACCCAAATTTTGACCAGAACTCATCAATCAAAATTGATGATGTATCCGTATCGGCGTCGTATCAGTATCGGATATTTGGGGATACCTCGGGATACGTATCAGATACTCCATTTAAAGTGTCATATTTTTCTAATTACAAAAAGGGTAGGGGATACTCAGGGATACCCCTCAGATACTCTATGAGGGGATACTTCATATAATCTAACATTTATTATAAGGGGATACTTCCTATAGTCTAACATTTATTTATTTTTTATACAAAATCTATATATTTATAAATTTATACATAAAATCTAAATATTTATAGATATTTGTACTCATGAACATATTGAATAATTATATATAAACCTAATAACTTGTTGACTATAAAGAAAAAATACTTGGTATTTATTCTTATGGTGCTTAAAAAAACAGTGTTAGGAAAATCTAGCTTTAAGGCTTATTGGCAGTAATGTTCAACATGTTGTTTAGAGAGAAATCGGAGTATATATGATTTTATCCATTCAATTAACATAAGTAAGACTAAAATTACCCAAAATGCTGAAAATTTAATGTTTGCTCATTTTAATATTCAAAATAGTATCTATCGGATTTTTTTATTTTATGATTTTTTAGTAGAATGAATTATTATTATATTAAATATTTTTTAAATAAATACACCTATCCAACCGTATCCCCAATTTATGAAAATTGACGAATCCCCGTATCAATGTCACCGTATCAGTATCCCGTATCAGTATCGGTGCATCATAGATCAGAGATTTGCAATACTTTGCAACAATTAAAACTAAATACAACATAACTTCCATTAAATAACAGGTTTGAGATAAAGAGAAATTATTATTTTAAAGACATATTATATTATCGATAATATAATAAAATATTATTTTAAAGGATAATTCTAGTTGGGTATGAATCATACTCCCTTCATCCAATTTATATAGGCGGAGAATGAATTTTTAGTTGTCCATCTATATAGGCATAGTTCTATTTCCTAGATGATTCTTTCCAAATATGTCCCTATATATGATGGTAAATATTACACTATAATTAATTTAATATTTCTACTTTTTATCAAAAATAAAGGGTAAAACAAGAAAAACGACGGATATTCATAAAACCAATAAAATTTTCTTAATCTAGGATTTACAACTTGGACGGAGAGAGTAATTTAGATTGTAAGTACACTATCGATTAATATTTTAAAAATATTATATTATTAACTAATTACAATACAAATACAAGTGCTATAAGTATTAATCACACTCCAACACTCCTTGTTGGAATATAACAACGTGACTTCAGGTTTTTTTAGTGCATTAGGAATTATTATGGATGAAATCATATTTTGAAAAAGAAATAATATGCATGAAATTTATTTTTTATTTTTTTAGTAGGAGTATTAGACCTGTTAATGCTCAAGGAAACTTTTGAAATGTATTATTTCACAACCCTTAATCTGTGAAAAACTTAATGCCAAAGTAAAGTTCTCATAATTTAAAAGACTACTAAGGAAAAAATGAAATATTACTTGCAACACGATCATAAACATCAGCTACTGATTCTCCTTCAGGATAGCGAAAGAAGAATCTGCCAAATTTGAGACGAGTTTCTTCAATAACTTTCATTTCTTTTTCAACTCGAAAATTCCCCCAACCTTGTTCTCTTATTCTGCACTCTTCTCTATCACCAATAATTCTTTTCTTCTCAAAAGCTTTACCAAGTTCACGTAATGTTTTCCTTGTTCTTACAAATGACGACACGTAAAACTATACTTTCCAATTCTTTCCACTAGTAGCTTCTTCAATGATTTTACGAATGTTTTCCCCCGCAATTTTTGCTTGCTCTCGGCCTAATTCTGTTAATGGTACCAAATGACACGGTGTTGTTGTATATGTTGATCTATCTATGTTCCCTTTACTTTCTCCATGTCGAACCAATATTATTCTCTTGGGTAACTTCATCTTTCTGAAGCAACGCCTTCCTATCTCTTTGGTGAATCTTCCAACTCAGAAGATATGACTGACTTATTGTAGAATCATAGAAGCCAGTTATCTTTTTAATTTTATAGTATAGTAAAAAGTCAAAAGTAATGGCAACTGCAAGATGAAACTTAGCTTATATAAAGACAACTCTCTTTATTGATGTTTATAAAATCTCTCAAAACTAAACACAAGCTCTAATCTTGCTCATATGATCAACCACAACTTTGGTGATCATATATATATAGAACTATGAATTCTTTTTCCTAGTCCTATTACCTTATTACATGTCTTTCCTTTTCTTAGAATTTAGCTAGATCCTAATTCTTAGAACTTCATGTATTTCCTATTCTTATCCTAACCAACTTGTTAGTGATTTCTATATTGAAGATTAACCAACATTATCCCCGTTAAGCTTCAACCTTACCCGTGACATATCTTGTACTCCAATCAGTTGTCTCATTTCTTCAAACTTGATCTGAGCTAATGCCTTTGTCAATATATCTGCTTTCTGCTCAGTTCCTGGTATGTGTTCAACGTTGATAATCTCCTTCTCGATACATTCTCGTATGAAATGATACCTTTTGTGAATGTGTTTCGTCTTCCCATGAAACACTGTATTTTTAGTCAGTGCAATTGTAGACTTATTATCAATCTTGCTGAGAACTTTTTCAGGTTCTCTTCCTTTGATTTCACCCAACAGTTCTTGAAGCCATATTGATTGTTTAGCTGCTTCTGTTGCGGCCATAAACTCAGCTTCGCATGATGACAGAGCTACTGTGTCTTGCTTCTGTGAGCACCATGTGATAGGTGCATCTCCTAGATAAAATATATGACCAGTTGTACATTTTCCATCATCTTGGTCAATATTATGACTGCTGTCACTATACCCAACAATTCCTTTTGATCCTCCTCGACCATACTTCAATCCATAGCTGATTGTTCCTCTTAGATATCTCAATATCTGCTTTATTACATCACCATGAGACTTGCGTGGACTCTCCATATAACGGCTTGCTACTCCCACAGAGAAATCCAAGTCTGGTCTTGTGTGTAACAAGTATCTAAGGCATCCAACATTTCTTCTATAACTCGTTGGATCAATCTCAGCTTCTTCTTGTGCCGTTGAAACTTTAAGTCCAAACTCCATTGGTATCTTAGTTGGATTACAAGTTTCAAGTCCTGATTCTTTCAGAATTCTCCTTGCATAAGCTTCTTGTTTAATCTGAATCCCATCTACTCCTTGATGGACTTCTATGCCAATGTAATAAGTGAGTTTTCCGAGGTCTGACATCTCAAACTTTAATGAAATTTCTCTCTTGAACTCATTGATCACCTTAAGGGAGTTGCCAGTCAAAAATAGATCATCTACATAGACTGCAATCACAAGAAGCGTTCCCTTTTCTTCTCTTCTGTATACTGATGTTTCTTTAGAGCACTTAAAAAATCTGATTTCTCTTAAGATTTGATCTAACTTTGTATTCCAGACTCGAGGAGCTTGTCTTAGACCATATAGAGCTTTTGATAACTTATAAACCTTATGCTCTTGTCCTTTTACTTCAAAACCTTCTGGTTGTTCAACATACACATCTTCTCGCAATTCACCATGTAAGAATGCTGTCTTAACGTCTAAGTGGTGAATTTCCCATGAGTTTGATGCTGCTTCTGCTATTAAGAGACGAATTTTCTCTAGTCTAGCAACTGGTGCGAAAACTTCATCAAAGTCTATGCCTGATTCTTGAACGTATCCCTTAGCTTCAAGTCTTGCCTTATATTTGTTGACAGTACCATCAGCATTCCGTTTTATTTTGAAGATCCACTTAAGACCAATCAATTTTACCCCACCTGGCTTATCAACTAGAAACCAAGTCTTGTTTCTGTTGATTGAAATAATTTCTTCTCTACATGATTGTGTCCATTTAGTCGAGACCTTTGCTTCCTGAAAATTCCTTGGTTCATCATTAACAGAAAGTAGCATAATCTCACATTCTTCTGCAGCTTGAAGAACATAATCCTCCAGATATTGTGGCTTTTTATCTGTCTTGTTGATTTTCGCAGTGGAATGGGTTGAGTTATTTCATCGATCTCCTCTTCTTCTTCTTATTCTTCTTCTTCTTCTTCTTCTTCTACTTCTTCGTTATTCTCAGTGTTTTCATTATTCTCTTCTTCTTCTTGATTAACATCATTGTTTCCATTGGTATGATGATTATGGGTCCTTCGCCTTCATCAATTACTTGACCCCATCTCATGTGAAACATTCCTGGATCCCTACTTGGTCCATCATTAGTTTCTTTCCAGTTCTAGTTTGCTTTTTCATCGAATACCACATCTCGACTCACTATTACTCTTTTCGTTGTTGCATTGAATAATCTGTAAGCTTTGGATCCAGGCTCAATTCCTAGATTCACAAGAGTCTGAGATCGATCATCCAGTTTCTTAAGAGTTGCAGAATCAACTTTTGCGTATGCTTTGCAACCAAACACTCTTAAATGATCTATGTTTGGTTTTCTCTTTCGCAAACTTTCATATGGAGTCATGTCTTCCAGAGCTTTCGTAGGTATCATGTTTATTAGGTATGTGGAGTGTCGTACAGCTTCTCCCCATAGATAATTAGGTACCTGCATAGCCTTTAAATAACTTCTTGTCATCTCCATTAGAGTCCTGTTTCTCCTCTCCACCACTCCATTTTGTTTTGGTAGCCCTCGAACCATCTTGTTCTGAGACATAGTTTTTAAGGTTCTGAAACTTATGTGTCCTAACCTTGCGTGCCACTTCCATGTCTGATCTTCCAGTCTCATATTCAGACACAATGGCCTTCCAATCATGAGACTTATCTGGTAGAGTCTATTCTGTGAGCGTGAGACTCTAACTAAAAGTCTTCCACTGGGGTCATGAACTGTTAGATAATCTTGTCGCATTCTAACATCACATCCAACTTCTGTAGCTTGTCCTAAACTTAGAATGTTGCTTTGTAAGTTTGGGATGAAGTAGATGTTTGTGACAAGCTTATGTTCTCCGGTCTTTCTCTGAAATAGAATTGATCCTTTCCCTTCAATTTCTACAGAAGATCCATCCCCAAACTTCACTTGTCCTTTGATTTTCTCATTGAGTTCAGAAAAGTAGTGTCTCTTACCAGTCATGTGATTGCTGGCTCCATTATCTAAATACCAGATTCCTTCTTCTCCATCCTTTGATTCGTAGTTCTTTGGTATTAGTTTCCCTTCGTTTAAGAATACAATTTCGTGCATGAAAAGAGTTGTATCTGCTTCCCTTGTTTCATTCTTGTTTGCTTCTTCCATCTTTTGTATTCTTTCAGGGCATAGAGAGGAGAAGTGTCCTGGTTTATCACATCTGTAACAAATAATGTTTGATCTATCCTTCTTTTCTTTCCCTTGGTTTTGATCATTCTGACTTGTTGTTCTATCTTGTGAGTTAAACCTTCCTCCCTTTCCTCGGCCTCTGTTTCCTCTACCACCTCTTCCACGACCTCTTCCTCTTGTCGCAGAGTTTTGTTGGTAAGAGTTTGTGTACAAGAGTTTTCCTTGAGTTTCTCCATTGTTTTCTTCATCAAGGATTCTTTCTTCATATGCTTTCAATCTTCCAATTATATCTTCATAGCTAGTCTTCTTTAAATCTAAGACTTGTTCGAGAGAAGCTATGATATGAATATACTTGGATCTTGGTAAACTATTGAGAAACTTCTTTACCCGTTTATCTTCATCAATGGATTGTCCAAGTGACGCAGCTTTTGAGGCTATCTCTGATAGCTTTCCTGCAAATCTATCAATAATATCAGTGTCTTTCATCTTCATTCTTTCAAATTCAGACATTAAGGTTTGCAGACGGGCTTCTTTAACTCGATCAGCTCCGAGATTACGTGCCTTTATTGCATCCCAAATTTTCTTTTAAGTTTCCTGTTCACCAACTTGTAGAACAAGACATTCTGGTATTGCTTGAAAGAGTAATTCAACGGCAACATTGTTTTTGTCTGGGTCCAATGTACCAGGATCAATTGTTTCCCTAACTTTGTAGATTTTCATCAGTACCTTCATTCTCATGGCCCATACTGTGTAGTTTGTGGCGTTGAGGATTGGAAATTGTATTGATGGTGGCGTGAATTGTTTTGCACCCACAATGGTGGTTTCGTTTTCCATGGCTCAGAAACAAGCTCTGATACCAATTAATGGCAACTTCAAGATGAAACTTAGCTTATATAAAGACAACTCTCTTTATTGATGTTTAGAAAATCTCTCAAAACTAAACACAAGCTCTAATCTTGCTCATATGATCAACCACAACTTTGGTGATCATATATATATAGAACTATGAATTCCTTTTCCTAGTCCTATTACCTTATTACATGTCTTTCCTTTTCTTATAATTTAGCTAGCTCCTAATTCTTAGAACTTCATGTATTTCCTATTCTTATCCTAACCAACTTGTTAGTGATTTCTATATTGAAGATTAACCAACAAAAAGATGAGAAAGTTTGTTGTGTCAATGTCCGGCAGAATATTTATCAATATCAGAAGCACGTTTTCAATGGATAAGAGTGGAAAATGAAATCGCTTAAACTGTTGTACTATGTGCTATTGTACTATCGGGTTAACGAACATCTCCCTTCAGAAAAAAAAAAGAAATCTTCCTTTCCATACGTATTGTAAATAGATGACTTCCAGCTAGTTTACCTAGTTATCATTACGTAGGAAATGATAGTCACTTCTAGTAGCATTAGGGAAGGGGAAGAATACGTTAATTTGGCTAGAGTCGTTAGCTTTTTCATGTCTATGACGACTGTTTGTTGGATTTAGGAGTCGTTACTCTGCTATGGATACTTGTGACGACTCTCATTTTGAAACTAGAAAGGATTTTGATTTCATTAGGAGAATAACATTACATCTATCTCGTATTACATAAGAGTTAATATGGGTATTCTTGAAGTTGATGCATCAAATGTTCGTCAATGAACCTTCTCGCTCGACGATACAACATTGTATATTCTTTATGATGAATGAACTTAGTTTACCCATTACGTATTTTCCATAACCCATCGAAACATTCCAGTTGAAATTAAACGAGGAATGTTATACGTTTGTAACTTTGAAGCATGACAGAAGTATAAATATTAACGGAATACTCACTTTTTCCTTAATAGGAGCTCTTGGATGACGAAGTAGATCCCAACGGTCTGTTTTTTTGAAATTCAAAATAAGGGTCGTTAATTTTGTTTTTACACAAGATGGCGACTCTAGAGAAAACCAGAGTCGTCACTTTTGTACTAAAACAGATAACGACTCTTTATGAAAACATTACATGTTATTGTTCTTTCCGGTGCGAGATTTAACTACCATTGCGGCTGCGATGTGATAAAACCGTTCTCCTCTCCATTTGGTATATTCTTTTTGGGCCGCACGTCTATCGCCTTTGTGCCTCGCGAGAAACTCGTTGTACTTGTTGCACAATCTCATAACGTGAACTGCCCTATCACGAATGTGGGACGGTTCATAATCATAGCGTAGAAGCGCGTGGGAATTAAGGAAAGGACCGCAACCAACGTTTATCCAAAATATACTTTCATCTTTTTCTTCTTCGTCAAGATCTTTGACGATGTAATATTTTTTAACCCATTCGGTCTCTTCCTCGACTTGCTTGAATACTTCCCGTAGATGCGCTTGTTCTTTTCCCCATTTTTCAGCCTCGCGTATCTCTAATTCTTCCTTTGTAGGATATGGCGTAAAAGTGTATGGTTTTTTAGAAGGTTGCATGCTTCTTTTGCGTATCTCTTCTTCCATTGCCAATATTGATTTGGTTGGTCGTTTGCATCTTCTAAGTATGCTTTCAATTGATGAAGGAGTTGCCATTAAAAAAAGCTTTCATGAGGTTGTTTTCAATTGATTTTGCACCTTGATATGTTCCTCTACTTATAGAATAATTTGTAACGGCTATTTTTTATGGGAAAAAGTGTATAGAAAAAGAGTCGTTGGGGGTTTTTGCAAACAACCGTCGTTGTATACACTATCAATATGACGACTGTTGTATAATCCACTACAGTCGTTTAAGTATCTGAATATATAACTGACGACCCTAGGTTGAAAAACCTTCCAGGATACCACCTAATTTGGACCATTAGAGTCGTTAGGGTATCTGAAAATACCAATGATGACCCTATGTTGGGAAAACATCCAGGAGATAACCTAATTTGGACCATTAGAGTCGTTAGGGTATCTGAAAATATCACTGACGACCCTACAATTCTTAAAACCTTCCAGGAGACCACCTAATTTGGACCATTAGAGTCGTTAGGGTTTCTGTATATATTAATGACGACTCCAAGTTGGAAAAACATCCACAAGTTTAACTGATTCTTATGCCGCAAGATAAAACGCATTGTATTCATTAGGCATTCTTCAAAATACAAATATTAGGATTCAAGATTCAACCATTATCAAAAAGTATGCTTAAAAATGCAATGCATAGTTTTGAATGTACATCTTATCTCACGATTCATCTCCCATGTCTACGTAAACCGGGGTTGAGTCCATAGCATTCCAAAGGTTCATTCCATACTCGTATTGATTTGTCCACTCCTTGGTGTAGTCTCCCCAATCACCATAGGCCACCCGTGGTAAAGGACATTCTTCGGAAATCTTCAAACCTATGTAATGGTTATTGTTGACATGTGCCATTACAATTCTTCTTTTCTTTATTGTTGTTTTTCTTCCAGGTATTGCTTCAAAAAACGGTCCTTACTATACTCCATCTGAGTCACTATCTTGCTAAGATCATCCTGGGCGTGCTCATGAATAGCTTCATGTACAGTAACTAAACCCACCAGTTTTTTCTCGAAGAATTTTCTTCAAACGTCCATGGGACTGCTCTGCGATACTGGTGGACTCATTTTGGTATTGTTTGTACTTATTGGTCCATGCATAAACAAACTTCTCCTTCCAAGGATTCAACCAGGTATCTTGGCAATAGTCGACCACCTTCTTATAATCCGTACTCCAAACATCGATGAACTTTTGCAAATTTGCATAGTACTTTACTTCGGTCTTCGAATGGGCCAAAAGGTCCCAATCTTTGCAGAAATCCTCCCATACATCCCCATCTTCATCAAATTTTTCCTTGGCTTTCTTTTTCTCTTCCGCTATCTCTTTTTTTGAAAGTTTACTAAGACGCTCGTATTCCTCCTTGGAACGTTGATTACCTTTTGCAGGTTTGATCTTTTGGATTTGATTCTTGCAATTATTAAAAAGATTCTTTTGGATGTGCCACGTACAAAGAAAATGTTGAGCAAGGGAAAAAACTAGACGAACGACACTCATGACTGCAAAATCCCTATCCGTAAATATAACCTGCGGTGTCTCTTTTCCACGGTAAATCAACCTAACTTGTTCCAAAGCCCAAACATAGTATTCTATTTCTTCCTTTTCCATAAAGCACCATGCCACGGTGAATGATTGCATATCCGAAGTATGACTAGCCACGTTCAACAACGGCATGTTATACTTGTTGGTTTTATAGGTGCAATCTATGAACAAGACCTGGTAAAAGCACTGTGCCAAATCCATCATCCTAGGATGGGCAAGAAAAATATGAGTCACTTTGTCGCCCGGACCGACCCTTGTTTGCATGGCATAGTTATGTTTTTTTCCAACCACTATGATTGTCGCATAATTAATCTACCATCCATTCGGTTCTCTTGATCGTTGCTTTGGCATCGTAGATTGTGGAAAGAATAGACAAGTTTGACTTATCTTCCGCCTTTATTTCATTTAGAATCTTAAGGGGCCTACATTGCTTCATCTGCCGAACCTTTTCCATTTGATGTGGTTTCAATCGGGCATATGCTGGGTGCCCTAAAAGAGTACTAGGTGGAGGATGGTTGTGACGACCATCCGGAATACTATAAATCCACCATAGTAGAGTTTCTGGATGCCTTTTGAAAACAATCCTGAAGGGGAATTTTATCTTCTTCGACGAAGTTTTGTAGACCCTCGTCGTCTTCTTCACATACTTGTAGTTCTTCCCTTTGCGACTTTCTTCCTTATCCCCCGCTCTCTCGCATACCATCTCCATTTGCTTACAATCAACGTGTTTGCTTTGAAAAATTACGCACATATTCTATTTTGCCTTGGAAATAATCCATTCCTTGACCTCAGCCTTTGTTTTCCACGTCTAGATTAAACAAATAACACGTTCATTATAAAACACTAATTAAACAATTTTCGTATGGATATACATTGACTCAAACAATAAAAACGTACCAAATTGGTCATATATGCTTGGGAGGTATTCGGGCCGAAAGTGTCGAGGGGTTCAGGTTGAGAGCTCACCCGTATAACCAACTACAGAAAAATAACAACAAAATCAGTATAGGGTCGTCACTCTGTAAGATGTTAATATGACAACCCAGACAGTCGTCAGCATAATTTACAGATGAACGACTCTTTAAGTCGTCACCCAGATTTTCTGCAGATAAACGACCCTTTTCTCGACATATGACGACTCTTTTTATAAGTGACGACTCTACATTGATAGATATAACCAACTCTGCCCAGTTTTCACCTTGAGTCGTCACCTTGTATACATATAAAATAACGACTCTAAGAGTCGTTCTCTGGTATATTTACTAGCCGCCGAATCGAAGAGTCGTTTGGTTTTAATCTAAACGGATTAACAATTCATGTTAGTGGTTGCATTTATTTTTGAATTTTACTCAACCAAATGTGGTTGAGGAAGTTTGGTCGCTCCATCCTATATATAGAGGCCCATATCTCACCTATTCCATATCAAAACCCTAATTATCAACCTCCTCTTCTCCTTCTCATTTAATTACCATTTAAGAGCAAAAAAAAAAGAGAAGCATCATGACTCCATTCACTAATGAAGAGAATTTTGCCATTACAAGAGCTTGGAAAACGGTCACTAACCACTTTGAAAGTCTAGACAAAGACATTGATGAAACATCGGATGCTTGGTGGAACCACATATTCATCGTTTTTGTGGCGTTGGACGGAAATTGCAACTCAAGGTCTTTGAAACAAGTCAAGGAACGCTTCAAGAAGATACAATTCGAGTGTGATGTTTTGAAAAGAGAACTTAAGGCTGTTAGGGAAGCCTTTCCGGATATGCTGAGTGCTGTAAGAGTAAGTATTTGAACAAGAGGTAAAACTTATAAAAAACTCTGATCGATATTAACTAAGTATATTTGCATTTTCAGTTGGGGAAGGCGTATCGCTATTATGAGGAGCTTCGTGGGGAAAAGTTTGAGCTCCACGATTGCTACTTTATCTTGGAAGGCACTAGATATAACTACGCCATATATGATTAAGTGTATAAGTGCACCTTTATTATCTATTGTATTTCATTTCCTTCAATGCAACGCTATGCGAGATGTATTCCTTTAGTGCAAGGGTCGTTATTTTATATAACTAATCAAATTAACGACTCTAAAAGAAATTAGTAATTGATCGCTAGGATCGTCATTTCAGATGACTACATGTATGACGACCCTAAGTGTTACTTTTTACAGAGCGTTTTGGTTTTAGAGTCGTCTATGTGTAAACAAAACAACAAAACGACTCTAAGTGACCTAGTTAAAAAGGGTCGTCAATGTTTAGCACACTACCCTAACGATTTTTCATAACCTGGAAAAGTTGTAGGTTTGAGTCGTTATTGGTAGTGTCAATATACTGACGACCTCATGGAGTCGTTTGGGTATACACCTCCCGACTATGACGACCCTTTCTCTGAGTTGTTCCATAGTGTGGATGATTCGACCACTTGGAGAAACAAACAGACAAATCGAAGGGTATAAGATGTTTACCTGATTTTTTTGAGCTTCGGGTTCCTCATTTTGAGTGTTGGTTCCTTCATCTTGAGCAATGGGATCTTCATTCCAACCATTGTTCATGCCTTCCTCTATCAACATCTCCTCATCAAACATCCAACCCATATCATTAGTTGAGACAATCTCACCATCAACACAATCATTGTTGTTATTTGAAGCTTCACCAATCTCATTCCCTCCACTTGAATCACTCATTTGTAAAAATCCTAGGTTTTCCTCTCAAAACTCCTCCTCTTCTTCTCAACACATAAAACACATAACACACATTTTCCACAATTTTTTTCCTAAAATCAGATTTTAATCTAAATACACTTACCACACTAATCAAACTAATTAATTCCTAATACTAATCATATAAGGACAGTTTTGCCATTTAGAAAATATTTTTTTAAGGGGTGACCCAAATTAGGATTGGGTGACCTTTTTTTGTCCCGTAGTGCATGGCCCCCAATTGGAAGTTATGGCCCCCGATTAAACTAGGATACTAATATAAAGAAAAGAGATAATTGTTTGGTGAAGCTTTTAACTTATGCAAAAATACCCCTCCGGGTTTTAAAATGTTCTTCATAAAGTCACGTAATAAACAAAATGTACACAGGTTATTTATGTAAAACGTCCACTCTAGTGATTCCGAGTTCGAATCCACACTAACTTCCATTTTTTCCTCTCCTCTTCTTTTCTTCTTTATTTTTGTTACGTATCTTCACTCAGAAAAGAAAAGACCAACTTCTTTATCTTCATTCAGAAATTGGGGATAGCGCATCTTTGTTACTAGCAGATGTGAACGAAAACACAAAACCTATGCAAAACACACACTCAAGGGTCATTATTCTTCGTTTCTAAAATTAGTTATCTTCATTCAGAAAACAAAAGAAAGGCGCATAGCGCATGCAATTTTACTGGGTCACAGAATTTAGATACTGATCCAACTCATGAACTATATAGGTCACATTAGTGTCGTCTAATGGTGAATTTCTGGAACAATCCCCTTTTTGTGTCAAAGACAGAAAATTAGAAGAGGGGTGTCTCTCCTTTCTCTGTATTTTCTTGCTTAATATCTTCTGTTTTCTTTTTTTGACAATTAGAATGTATATGCTACAACCAGATACATGTTGGATCCCATCTATATTTTTGTCACATGACTCTGTAATGATTCTAATGAAACATCAAATGACTACTTTATCACTATGATTGCTTTACATTTCCAACCTTTTGGATGCAGATGCAGTGGGTTTCTTGAAAACCATCACTAATATCCATCTCTTTCAGAGGCCAGTTGGGCAGCCTTGCCGAATGTGTGAACTTGCAGTTCAGAATCTCAGTTATGCATTATCAACCGCGTCCATTGCTATGTCTGAATGGTTATCTGCACCACAATCTCTTAATGCACACACATAGCCAGACTTGGAATTTATGTATTGGGGGGGCTATATTCAAGACCGCACTTTGGAGTTCCGCTGCTAATCACGTTGGTAATGACCCAATCGAGGCCGACTCTAACCCAGGCCGGGTGTTGGCAGCTGTATACTCCACTTTTGTGAAGAACTATTACAGTGTGCTGAATGTTACACTCTGTAGAACCTAAGTACCTAACTCATAATTATATATGCTTATTTATGGATTGAACTTGCGTGAAAGGAAGTGTTTTAGTTTGTTACTCTACGTTTTATAGGTTTTGCAACGGAACAAAAAGTCGGCAGGTGCATCCCACATAAGCATTTATAAACTTAGGAACTCAACGATCCTCATAGTGATCTTATTGTGTCAAATAACGATGTAGTTGGTGACTTCACAAACTTTGGAACTGTCACTGATTACCTGTCATTAGTTGATCACTCATTTCAATGGAAGAAGAACGATTTTGACTCCTTGGCAGCCTTCATATACAAATATAATTGTCTTGTTAACATTTACGGTGAGCTTCTTCCCAATACCTTTCCTCGTGATAGATTTAATAATTACTTACCTCAAATGAGAAAATCGGTACGGTTTTGGACACATGAGGTAGTGAACATGCCCAGTTATGGTTTACCTGTTTCGTCGATTCCATATCGTGAGGTTACATACGTATGAGGGGATCTTCTCCCGTGGAACCCTGTCCTGAAGAAAAGAAATTAGCCGCAGAATTGGCTGAGTGTGAGGAAGAACGTGCGACTCTTGAAGGTAAACTAGCAAAAGATAAAAAAAAGTAAGAAAATTTGCATCGATAATCTCGGAAAATTGGGAAAACGAATTGGCTTGATAAGCTAATTTCGTGTCTATAAAAGTTCTGTTTATTTCATTTTGGTTTCTGTGTGTCTCTTCGATCTATTTCATCTTTGTTTGAATTTGGTCAGGTATCGGATTTCTTTTGTTTCATTAGTGTCTAATAATTTGTGCCTTATTATCAAATAAATTGTACGGGTTCGTAACCTATAATAAAGTATATAAAGGTGTGTTCGTACGTCTTGAATTAATAATAACACTTCTATGATTCGAATTCTTACAGTATTTATTGATTAATGTTTGTCAAAAATTCCGACATCAGTTCATTAATATATGACATATATTTTGACTACATCCATGCCTATTTTATCTGTTGGGTTTTTTTTGTCGGCTAGTTAGTCAAACCAATTACATGGATTACTAAATGACATATGACCGATCAAGAATTATCTCAAAATATGGTACATATAGATTTGCTTGGAGAACAATAAAAATATCCAAATCTAGGTTTAGCGACAATGATGAAGTTAATTATGCGAGTAACACCAAAAATATATGTAGTTAAAAATATATTTGCATTCATTAGCATTCCCCTCGAACCGAACAATCCCCCAAAAATCAGAATTGGATTCCTAGGGAACCTAATTCCCTCAAATCCTTCATTTTCAATTCCACTAATCATGCGACGGAAAAGAATTCAATTCCTTGAGAAACCAAGCGAACTGATATAAAATGACTAAACTATCCCTTTAAAAATACGTGTTTATGTCATTTTTGGTATTTCATTCCTAAAATATCGACCAAGAGAAAAAAAAAATTAGAGATAGATGGAGGTCAGATTTGAGTTTGTTTTATTTCTTCTTCCTTACATCGATAAACAAGGTAAGGAAATTAGTTCCGTCAGGTTACCAAAAACATGAAACGAAAGCATTGTAATTGTTCATTTTGGTCTACGAAATCAATATTAACTTTCACTAATTAATCATGTGAGTTATTTATAATAATTCTTTCCGACTAGGGAATATATGTTAACACGTTAATCTTCACTGCTAAATTATTAGAAGCATTATTAGCAAGGATTTGATTAAGTTAGGTAACAATGATATATAAAATCGATATTATTTATCAAAAATCAGGTTAATTAATTATTTGTAAAGATTTGTTTCAACAAACGAATATTTGGTGTTTACTGTATTCGAAAATAATTGAAGGAATATATTAGGTGCATTATAATTAAGAATTTAACTAAACTTATAGCGGTAAACTATAATAGAAATATAGGATAGTCGACAAGAAAGCTTCCATTTGTATTTTATATAAGTAGTCTTTTTACTTTTTTTTCTTTGTTCTTCAAATATAAAAAACAAACAAAACTTTGCTTACCCATAATTACCAAAAAGCACGTGATTACTCACATACTGCTAACATTACTTACGAATCAATCGCTAGTTTATTATCTATCCAGTTAATGCAGCAATAAATTCCAATATCTAATTAACTCGGTAAAGTTTTTGTCCATACTTACTCTTTAATTAATTTTATGTTTTCCTTAAATATCCATTTGAAGCAAATTTGTAATAGAATGAACCTTAAATACAAGCAAATTAATCTAATTAATATCCTTTAAACTAATTTACTAAATGAACATCTCAACAGAGATGTATCACGTGGGATGAATTTTTCCATAATATTCTTACTAGAGCGCTTATATCAAAAAATAATCTAAAATAAAAATATACAAATCAATGATTATTAATTTGTAATTAATATATACAATCAATTAATTTATAATTAAATCAATATAGGAATCAAAAAAAAAAAAATTAAGTAAGTTACTTGTAATATTTTTTATTGATGATAAAACAACAACCATTTACAAATCATTCGTTGCAAAAATAATTATGTCTAACAATTGTGCCGCTAATTTGAAATTGTTGATATATACAAATTTCCTGGTCAAAATAATTAAGTCGTGGGAATGCACATTCCTGATAATCTGTCAAACTTTTACATTTATTTTAATTACTATTATAGATAATTATATATTGTAATCAATTAAATGGAAGATTAACGACACCAATTTTTCTTTTTTAATGATTAAATTTCTGATATGAAATATTGAAAACTAGTACAGATTAAATATATAGTGAGTGGTGTAATTCTGATGTTTAATCATGTTGGTTATGCATTAATTTATATGGAATTAGTAGTATGCATGTGATGCTAAATTAAGATATCAAAAAAAGTCAACTAACTAATTCTTTAACCACTATTTATATTAATATAAAATAAGGGAACAGATCCCATGACTTAAAATTTTGACTTAATTTTTTACTTAAGTTTCTGGCCATTCATGTCTAGTCGTCCAATATTTAAGCCAATATAATAAATTTGTGGGTATAAATCGGCTCAAGTTGAGCCGAAAACTAATTGCTTACCATACATACCATCATATCACTCAAAATCTTCTCCGTAAAAATATGACAAAAATATGAAACAAAAACTAAATGAAGTCCAATCAGAATTCAAGAAGCTTAACACTGCAAGTTGTTTCATGAAAAAGGAATTAGTATTGGTGTTGCTTGATTTACATCCACAACATAAATTGTAGGGTTCATTTTCACTTTTCACCTTTTGGTGTTGCTTGATTTACATCCACAACATAAATTGTAGGGTTCATTTTCACTTGGCCGTGAGGTCTTCCAAGAGTGTCATTTCATATTAAATTTGCTTCGTAAAAAAGCAAATCCATTTTTGAGTAGTTAAAAAGCTAAACACGAGCAAGGCAATCCATGAATTCCATGCTTCAGAACGATCATATCTTTATATGTTTCAATATTAAACCTATCAATAGAATGTAAGATCACCGTATCTTATTCTGAGATATACGATCCTTTGTATATATGGTAAATGATCAACTATCGGCTTGACTTGAGCCGAGCAATACCCACAAATATGATATATTAGGCCTTGGATATTGGACGGATAGATATGATTACATCAGTGGTCAGAAACTTAAGTAAGAAATTAAGTTAAAATCTTAAGTGACGGAATCTGGTCCCATAAAATAAATACACGCATTAAATGAATAGAGTTGATTAAATTAATTGTTAATTTTAGTACACTGATTGAATCAATATTAACTTTCAATAATTAATCAGCTGAGTTATTTATAATTATTCGTTTCGATTAGAGAATAGCTGGTAACACAGTACTCATCACTGCTAAATTGTTAATGCGTTATTAGTAAGGATTGGATTAAGTTAAATAACAATGGTATATTAAAATCGATATTATTTTTCAAAAATTGGGAGAATTAATTATTTGTAAAGATTTGTTTCAACAAACGAATATTTGGTGTTTACTATAATTGACAACAATTGAAGGTATATATTAGTTGCATTATTCTTAAGAATTTAGATAAACTAATAACGGTATACTATATTCAATAGAAATATAGGCTAGTTGGCAACAAAACTGCTATTTGTATTTTATATAGTAGTCTTACTGTTTTTTTGTTTTTGTTTTTTTGTTCTTCAAATATAAAAACCAAACAAAACATTGTTTATCCAAAATTACCAAAAAACGCGTGATTACTCACAAACTGGTAGCATTACTTACGGATCAATCACTAATTTATTATTTATCCAGTTAATAAAGCAACAAATATCACCAGTTAATACAACAACAAATATCATAATCTCTATCACACTTAGTTGTCGTAAGGTATCTAGAACTAGTTAGAGAGTTAAAATAGTCAGATCTCATTTAAACTTAAATATCAACACTTCTCTTATTCAAACACATCAATCTCATAACATTTACGATAACAAAAACCTCTAATTCCTCTATACATTGTTCATATTTATTTGTTTCGCTGAAGAAAATGAAGATGTCTGGAGCATTCATGATTTTTATGATGATGGGAATACTATCATTGTTATTAAAATCTCAAGCTCAAACACATTGGTATAAAGATCCTACATTGTTTATCGAATATTTATCAGGTGAGATCGGTTTATGGAAGCTCAACGATCCTCATGGTGATCCTGTTGTGTCAAATAACGGTGTAGTTGGTGACTTCAGAAACTTAGGAACTGTCACTGATTACCTGTCATTAGTTGATCACTCATTTCAATGGCAGAAGAGCGATTTCGACGCCTTGGCAGCCTTCATATACAAATATGATTGTCTAGTTAACATTTACGGTGATCTTCTTCCCATAACCTTTCCTCGTGATAGATTTAATAATTACTTACCTCAAATGAGCAAACCGGTACGGTTCTGGAAACGTGAGGTAGTGACATGCCCAGTTATGGTTTACCTGTTTCTTCGATTCCATATCGTGAGGTTGCATACATAGGAGGGGGATCTGCTCCCGTGGATCCCAGTCCTGAAGAAAAGAAATTAGCCGCAGAACTGGCTGAGTGTGAGGATGAACGTGCGACTCTTGAAGATAAACTGGAAAAAGAGAAAAAAGGTAAGAAAATTGCATCAATAATCTCGCAAAATTGGGAAAACGAATTGGCTTGATAAACTAATTTCGTGTTTATAAAAGTTCTGTTTATTTCATTTGGGTTTTTGTGTGTCTCTTCGATCTATTTTCATCTTTGTTTGAATTTGGTCAGGTATCGGATGTTTTTTTCATTAGTATGTAATAATATGTGCCTTATTATCAAATAAATTGTACGGGTTCGTAACCTATAATAAAGTATATAAAGGAGTGTTCGTATGTCTTGAATTAATAATAACACTTCTTTGATTCGAATTCTTATAGTATTTATTAATTAATGTTTGTCTAAAATTCCTACAACACTTCACTAAGATATGGTATATATTTTGACTACATCCATGCCTATTTTATCTATTGGTTTTTTTTGTCGGCTAGTTAGTCACACCAATTACATGGATTATTAAATGACGTATGAAAGAGATACGCTCAAATTACCGATCAAGAATTATCTCAAAATATGGTACATATAGATTTGCTTGGAGAACAATAAAAATAAGCAAATCAAGGTTTAACGACAGTGATGAATTTAATTATGCGAGTAACATCAAAAATATATGTAGTTAAAATTATTTTTGCATTCATAAGCATTCCCACCGAACCGAACAATCCCCTAAAAATCAGAATTGGATTCCTAGGGAACCTAATTCCCTCAAATCCTTCATTTTTCATTCCACTGATCCTACAACGAAAAAGAATTCAATTCCTTGAGAAACCAAGAGAACTGATATAAAATGACTTAACTACCCCTTTAAAAATACGTGTTTATGTCATTTTTGGTATTTCATTCCTAAAATATCGACCAAGAGAAAAAAAAAATAGAGATAGATTGAGGTAAGATTTGAGTTTGTTTTATTTCTTCTTCCTTACATCGATAAACAAGGTAAGGAAATTAGTTCAGTTAGGTTTTAGAAATTTTAAGAACAAGGTATTTAAGTAATATTATGGATTTGAATTACCATGCAATTCAAAAAACCTAAACCAAACACTATATTCTTTATTAAGGAATCCATTTGTAGGAATTCAATTCAACGAATTGAATTACCCTATAATACACTTCCAAGGTTACTAAAAACATGAAATGAACGTGCTGTAATTGTTAATTTTGGTCTTCGAAATCAATATTAACTTTCAATAATTAATCTGGTGAGTTAATTATAATAATTCGTTCTGACTAGGGAATATATGTTAACACGTTAATCGTCACTGCTAAATTATTAAATGCATTATTAGCAAGGATTGGATTAAGTTAGGTAACAATGATATATAACATCGATATTATTTATCAAAAATCAGGTGAATTAATTATTTGTAAAGATTTGTTTCAACAAACGAATATTTGGTGTTTACTATATTCGACAATAATTGATAGAATATATTAGGTGCATTATACTTAAGAATTTAACTAAACTTATAGCGGTAAACTATAATAGAAATATAGGCTAGTCGACAAGGAAGCTTCCATTTGTATTTTATATAAGTAGTCTTATATTGTTTTTTTTTCTTTGTTCTTCAAATATAAAAAACAAACAAAACTTTGCTTACCATAATTACCAAAAGAGCACGTGATTACTCACATACTGCTAACATTACTTACGAATCAATCGCTAATTTATTATCTATCCAGTTAATGCAGCAATAAATTCCAATATCTAGTTAAGTCGGTAAAGTTTTGTCCATACTGACTCTTTAATTAATTTTATGTTTTCCTTAAATATCCATTTCAACCAAATATTGTAATACAATCAACCTTAAATACAAGCAAATTAATCTAATTAATATCCTTTAAACTAATTTACTAAATGAACATCTTAACAGAGATGTATCACGTGGGATGAATTTTTCCGTAATATTCTTACTAGAGAGCTTATTTTAAACAATAATCTGAAATAAAAATATACAAATCAATGATTATTAATTTATAATTTATATACAATCAATTAATTTATAATTAAATCAATATAGCAATAAAAAAAAAATTAAGTAAGTTACTTATAATATTTATTATCGATGATAAAATAACAACCATTTACAAATCATTCGTTGCAAAAATAATAATGTCTAAAAGTTGTGCCACTAATTTGAAATTGTTGATATATACAAATTTTCTGGTCACAATAATTAAGTCGTGGGAATGCACATTCCTGGTAAGCTTTCAAACTTTAGCATTTATTTTAATTACTATGTATAGATAATTATATATTGTAATCAATTAAAAGGAAGATTAACGACACCAATTTATCTTTTTTAACGATCAAATGTCTGATATGAAATATTGAAAACTAGTACAGATTAAATATATAGTGAGCGGTATAATTCTGATGTTTAATCGTGTTGGTTACGCATTAATTAATATGGAATTAGTAGTACGCATGTGATGCTAAATTAAGATATGAAAAAAAGTCAACTAACTAATTCTTTATACCACTATTTATATAAAATAAACACACGCATTAAATAAAGAGAGTTGATTAAATTAATTGTTAATTTTAGTATACTGATTGAATCAATATTAACTTTCAATAATTAATCAGCTGAGTTATTTATAGTTATTCGTTTCGACTAGAGAATAGCTGGTAACACAGTACTCATCACTACTAAATTGTTAATGCGTTATTAGTAAGGATTGGATTAAGTTAAATAACAATGGTATATTAAAATCGATATTATTTTTCAAAAATTGGGAGAATTAATTATTTGTAAAGATTTGTTTCAACAAACGAATATTTGGTGTTTACTATAATTGACAACAATTGAAGGTATATATTAGTTGCATTATTCTTAAGAATTTAGCTAAACTAATAACGGTATACTATAATCAATAGAAATATAGGCTAGGTGGCAACAAAACTGCTATTTGTATTTGATATTGTAGTCTTACTGTTTTTTTGTTTTTGTTCTTCAAATATAAAAACCAAAGAAAACATTATTTATCTACAATTACCAAAAAGCGCGTGATTACTCACATACTGGTAGCATTACTTACGGATCTATCACTAATTTATTATTTATCTAGTTAATACAGCAACAAATACCATAATCTCTATCACACTTAGTTGTCGTAAGGTATCTAGAACTAGTTAGAGAATTTAAATAGTCAGATCTCATTTAAACTTAAATAGTTGATATATATCACCAAATTAGAATATACACTACTAATGATCTATATTTTTCTGTGTTTATTATTAATCGAATAACACACCTTAATGATGGGGTTTCAAATTAATTATTGATTGGATGAAGCTTATTCTCCCTTATACATTCTATTAAGAAATTCTTCTAAATTAAATGTTAACTCTACATGTCTCTATTAGGTTTAATATATAAATATCAACAATTCTTTTATTCAAACACATCAATCTCAAAACATTTAGGATAACAAAAACCTTTAAGATCCTACATTGTTCATCGAATATTTATCAGGTGAGATCGGTTAATGGAAGCTCAACGATCCTCATAGTGATCCTATTGTGTCAAATAACGGTGTAGTTGGTGACTTCACAAACTTAGGAACTGTCACTGATTACCTGTCATTAGTTGATCACTCATTTCAATGGCAGAAGAGCGATTTCGACGCCTTGGCAGCCTTCATATACAAATATGATTGTCTAGTTAACATTTACGGTGAGCTTCTTCACATAACCTTTCCTCGTGATAGATTTAATAATTACTTACCTCAAATGAGCAAACCGATACAGTTCTGGACACGTGAGGTAGTGAACATGCCCAGTTATGGTTTACCTGTTTCGTCGATTCCATATCGTGAGGTTACATACGTAGGAGGGGGATCTGCTCCCGTGGAGCCAAGTCCTGAAGAAAAGAAATTAGCCGCAAAATTGGCTGAGTGTGAGGAAGAACTTGCGACTCTTGAAGATAAACTGGAAAAAGAGAAAAAAAAAAAAGGTAAGAAAATTTGCATCAATAATCTCGCAAAATTGGGAAAACGAATTGGCTTGATAAACTAATTTCGTGTTTATAAAAGCTCTGTTTATTTCATTTGGGTTTCTGTGTGTCTCTTCTATCTATTTTCATCTTTGTTTGAATTTGGTCAGGTATCGGATTTTTTTTCATTATTATGTAATAATATGTGCCTTATTATCAAATAAATTGTACGGGTTCGTAACCTATAATAAAGTATATAAAGGAGTGTTCGTATGTCTTGAATTAATAATAACACTTCTTTGATTCGAATTCTTATAGTATTTATTAATTAATGTTTGTCTAAAATTCCTACAACACTTCACTAAGATATGGTATATATTTTGACTACATCCATGCCTATTTTATCTATTGGTTTTTTTTGTCGGCTAGTTAGTCACACCAATTACATGGATTATTAAATGACGTATGAAAGAGATAGGCTCTAATGACCGATCAAGAATTATCTCAAAATATGGTACATATAGATTTGCTTGGAGAACAATAAAAATACCCAAATCAAGGTTTAGCGACAGTGATGAAGTTAATCATGCGAGTAACACCAAAAATATATGTAGTTAAAATTATATTTGCATTCATAAGCATTCCCTCGAACCGAACAATCCCCTAAAAATCAGAATTGGATTCCTAGGAACCTAATTCCCTCAAATCCTTCATTTTCCATTCCATTGATCCTGCGACGGAAAAGAATCCAATTCCTTGAGAAACCAAGAGAACTGATATAAAATGACTAAACTATCCCTTTAAAAATACGTGTTTATGTCATTTTTGGTATTTCATTCCTAAAATATCGACCAAGAGAAAGAAAAAAATTAGAGATAGATGGAAGTCACATTTGAGTTTGTTTTATTTCTTCTTACTTACATCAATAGACAAGGTAAGGAAATTAGTTCAGTCAGGTTTTAGAAATTCTAAGAACTAGGTATTTCAGTAATATTATGGATTTGAATTACCATGCAATTCAAATAACCTAAACCGAATACTATTTTCTTGATTAAGGAATCCATTTATAGGAATTCAATTCAAGGAATTGGATTACCCTATAATACAATTCCAAGGTCAACAAAAACATGAAACAAACGCGCTGTAATTGTTAATTTTGATCTAAGAAATCAATATTAGCTTTCAATAATTAATCAGGTGAGTTATTTATAATAATTCGTTCCGACTAGGGAATATATGTTAACACGTTAATCGTCACTGCTAAATTATTAAATGCATTATTAGCAAGGATTGGATTAAGTTAGGTAACAATGATATATAAAATCGATATTATTTATCAAAAATCAGGTGAATTAATTATTTATAAAGATTTGTTTCAACAAACAAATATTTGGTGTTTACTATATTCGACAATAATTGAAGGAATATATTAGGTGCATTATACTTAAGAATTTAACTAAACTTATAGCGGTAAACTATAATAGAAATATAGGTTAGTCGACAAGGAAGCTTCCATTTATATTTTATATAAGTAGTCTTATTGTTTTTTTGTCTTTGTTCTTCAAATATAAAAAACAAAAAAACTTTGCTTACCCATAATTACCAAAAGAGCACGTGATTACTCACATACTGTTAACATTACTTAAGAATCAATCGCTAATTTATTATCCATCCAGTTAATGCAGCAATAAATTCCAATATCTAGTTAACTCGGTAAAGTTTTGTCCATACTTACTCTTTAATTGATTTTATGTTTTCCTTAAATATCCATTTAAAGAAAATATTGTACTACAACGAACCTTAAATACAAGCAAATTAATCTAATTAATATCCTTTAAAATAATTTACCAAATGAACATCTCAATCGATATGTATCACATGGGATGATTTTTTCCATAATATTCTTAGTAGAGGGCTTATATGAAACAATAATCCAAAATAAAAATATACAAATCAATGATTATTAATTTGTAATTAATAGATACAATCAATTAATTTATAATTAAATCAATATAGCAATCAAAAGTATAATTAAGTAAGTTACTTATAATATTTGTTATCGATGATAAAATCACAACCATTTACAAATCATTCGTTGCAAAAATAATTATATCTAAAAATTGTGCAGCTAATTTGAAATTGTTGATATATACAAATTTCCTGGTCGCAATTATTAAGTCGTGGGAATGCACATTCCTGGTAATCTTTCAAACTTTTGCATTTATTTTAATTACTATTTATAGATAATTATATATTGTAATCAATTAAAAGGAAGATTAACGACATCAATTTCTCTTTTTTAAGGATCAAATGTGTGATATGAAATATTGAAAACTAGTACAGATTAAATATATAGTGAGCGGTATAATTCTGATGTTTAATCATGTTGGTTATGCATTAATTTATATGGAATTAGTAGTATGCATGTGATGCTAAATTAAGATATGAAAAAAGTCAACTAACTAATTCTTTATACCACTATTTATATTAATATAAAATAAATACACGCGTTAAATGAAGAGAGTTGATTAAATTGATTGTTAATTTTAGTATGCTGATTGAATCAATATTAACTTTCAATAATTAATCAGCTGAGTTATTTATAGTTATTCTTTTCGACTAGAGAATAGCTGGTAACACTGTACTCATCACTGCTAAATTGTTAAATGTGTTATTAGTAAGGATTGGATTAAGTTAACTAACAATGGTATATTAAAATCGATATTATTTTTCAAAAATCGAGAGAATTAATTATTTGTAAAGATTTGTTTCAACAAACGAATATTTGGTGTTTACTATAATCGACAATAATTGAAGGTATATATTAGTTGCATTATTCTTAAGAATTTAGATAAACTAATAACGGTATACTATAATCAATAGAAATATAGGCTAGTTGGAAACAAAACTGCTATTTGTATTTTATATAGTAGTCTTACTGTTTTTTTGTTTCTGTGTTTTTGTTCTTCAAATATAAAATCCAAACAAAACATTGTTTATCCACAATTACCAAAAAACGCGTGATTACTCACATACTGGTAGCATTACTTACGGATCAATCAATATTTTATTATTTATCCAGTTAATACAGCAACAAATACCATAATCTCTATCACACTTAGTTGTAGTAAGGTATCTAGAACTAGTTAGAGAATTCAAACAGTCAGATCTCCTTTAAACTTAAATAGTTGATATATATCACCAAATTAGAATATATACTACTAATGATCTATATTTCTCTTTGTTTATTATTAATAGAATAATACACATTAATGATGGAATTTTTAATGATGGGTTTTCAAATCAATTATTGATTGGATGAAGCTTCTTCTCCCATATACATTCTATTAAGAAATTATTTTAAATAAAATGTTAACTCTACATCTCTCTGTTAGGTTTCACATATAAATATCAACACTTCTCTTATTCAAACACATCAATCTCAAAATATTTACGATAACAAAAACCTCTAATTCCTTTAGACATTGTTCATATTTATTTGTTTCGCTGAAGAAAATGAAGATGTATGGAGCATTCATGATTTTTATGATGATGGGAATACTATCATTGTTATCAAAATCTCAAGCTCAAACACATTGGTATAAAGATCCTACATTGTTTATCGAATATTTATCAGGTGAGATCGGTTTATGGAAGCTCAACGATCCTCATAGTGATCCCATTGTCTCAAATAACGGTGTAGTTGGTGACTTCACAAACTTAGGAACTGTCACGAATTACCTGTCATTAGTTGATCACTCGTTTGAATGGCAGAAGAGCGATTTCGACGCCTTGGCAGCCTTCATATACAAATATGATTGTCTAGTTAACATTTACGGTGAGCTTCTTCCCATAACCTTTCCTCGTGATAGATTTAATAATTACTTACCTCAAATGAGCAAACCGGTACGGTTTTGGACACGTGAGGTAGTGAACATGCTCAGTTATGGTTTACCTGTTTCGTCGATTCCATATCGTAAGGTTACATACGTAGGAGGGGGGTCTGCTCCCGTGGAGCCCAGTCCTGAAGAAAAGAAATTAGCCGCAGAATTGGCTGAGTGTGGGGAAGAACGTGCGACTCTTGAAGATAAACTGGAAAAAGAGAAAAAAGGTAAGAAAATTTGCATCGATAATCTTGAAAAATTGGGAAAACGGATTGGCTTGATAAACTAAATTCGTGTTTATAAAAGCTATGTTTATTTCATTTGGGTTTCTGTGTGTCTCTTCGATCAATTTTCATGTTTGTTTGAATTTGGGCAGGTATCGCATTTCTTTTGTTTCACTAGTATGTAATAATTTGTGCCTTATTATCAAATAAATTGTACGGGCTCGTAACCTATAATAAAGTATATAAAGGAGTGTTCGTATATCTTGAATTAATAATAACACTTCTTTGATTCGAATTCTTATAGTATTTATTAATTAATTTTTGTCTAAAATTCCTACAACACTTCACTAAGATATGGTATATATTTTGACTACATCCATGCCTATTTTATCTATTGGGTTTTTTTGTCGGCTAGTTAGTCACACCAATTACATGGATTATTAAATGACGTATGAAAGAGATACGCTCTAATGACCGATCAAGAATTATCTCAAAATATGGTACATATAGATTTGCTTGGAGAACAATAAAAATAACCAAATCAAGGTTTAGGGAAAGTGATGAAGTTAATTATGCGAGTAACACCAAAAATATATGTAGTTAAAATTATATTTGCATTCATAAGCATTCCCTCGAACCGAACAATCCCCTAAAAATCAGAATTGGATTCCTAGGAACCTAATTCCCTCAAATCCTTCATTTTCCATTCCACTGATCCTGCGACGGAAAAGAATTCAATTCCTTGAGAAACCAAGAGAACTGATATAAAATGACTAAACTATCCCTTTAAAAATACGTGTTTATGTCATTTGGTATTTCATTCCTAAAATATCGACCAAGAGAAAGAAAAAAATTAGAGATAGATGGAAGTCAGATTTGAGTTTGTTTTATTTCTTCTTCCTTACATCAATAGACAAGGTAAGGAAATTAGTTCAGTCAGAGGTTTTATAAATTCTAAGAACAAGGTATTTAAGTAATATTATGGATTTGAATTACCATGCAATTCAAATAACCTAAACCAAATACTATTTTCTTGATTAAGGAATCCATTTCTAGGAATTTAATTCAACGAATTGGATTACCCTATAATACACTTCCAAGGTTACTAAAAACATGAAATGAACGCGTTGTAATTGTTAAATTTGGTATGCGAAATCAATATTAACTTTCAGTAATTAATCAGGTGAGTTATTTATAATAATTCGTTTTGACTAGGGAATATATGTTAACACGTTAATCGTCACTGCTAAATTAATAAATGCATTATTAGCAAGGATTGGATTAAGTTAGGTAACAATGATACATAACATCGATATTATTTATCAAAAATCAGGTGAATTAATTATTTGTAAAGATTTGTTTCAACAAACGAATATTTGGTGTTTACTATATTCGACAATAATTGAAGGAATATATTAGGTGCATTATACTTAAGAATTTAACTAAACCTATAGCGGTAAACTATAATAGAAATATAGGCTAGTCGACAAGGAAGCTTCCATTTGTATTTTATATAAGTAGTCTTATATTGTTTTTTTGTCTTTATTCTTCAAATATAAAAAACAGACAAAACTTTGCTTACCATAATTACCAAAAGAGGACGTGATTACTCACATACTGCTAACATTACTTACGAATCAATCGCTAATTTATTATCTATCCAGTTAATGCAGCAATAAATTCCAATATCTAGTTAAGTCGGTAAAGTTTTGTCCATACTGACTCTTTAATTAATTTTATGTTTTCCTTAAATATCCATTTCAACCAAATATTGTAATACAATCAACCTTAAATACAAGCAAATTAATATAATTAATATCCTTTAAACTAATTTACTAAATGAACTTCTTAACAAAGATGTATCACGTGGGATGAATTTTTCCGTAATATTCTTACTAGAGAGCTTATTTTAAACAATAATCTAAAATAAAAATATACAAATCAATGATTATTAATTTGTAATTTATATACAATCAATTAATTTGTAATTAAATCAATATAGCAATCAAAAAAAAAAGTAAGTTACTTATAATATTTATTATAGATGATAAAACAACAACCATTTAAAAATCATTCGTTGCATAAATAATAATGTCTAAATATTGTGCCGCTAATTTGAAATTGTTGATATATACAAATTTTCTGGTCACAATAATTAAGTCGTGGGAATGCACATTCCTGGTAATCTTTCAAAATTTTGCATATATTTTAATTACTATGTATGGATAATTATATATTGTAATCAATTAAAAGGAAGATTAACGACACCAATTTCTCTTTTTTAACGATCAAATGTCTGATATGAAATATTGAAAACTAGTACAAATTAAATATATAGTGAGCGGTATAATTCTGATGTTTAATCATGTTGGTTACGCATTAATTCTTATGGAATTAGTAGTACCCATGTGATGCTAAATTAAGATATGAAAAAAAGTCAACTAACTAATTCTTTATAACACTATTTATATTAATATAAAATAAACACACGCATTAAATAAAGAGAGTTGATTAAATTAATTGTTAATTTTAGTATACTGATTGAATCAATATTAACTTTCAATAATTAATCAGCTGAGTTATTTATAGTTATTCGTTTCGACTAGAGAATAGTCGGTAACACAGTACTCATCACTACTAAATTGTTAATGCGTTATTAGTAAGGATTGGATTAAGTTAAATAACAATGGTATATTAAAATCGATATTATTTTTCAAAAATTGGGAGAATTAATTATTTGTAAAGATTTTTTTCAACAAACGAATATTTGGTGTTTACTATAATTGACAACAATTGAAGGTATATATTAGTTGCATTATTCTTAAGAATTTAGCTAAACTAATAACGATATACTATAATCAATAAAAATATAGGCTAGTTGGCAACAAAACTGCTATTTGTATTTGATATTGTAGTCTTACTGTTTTTTTGTTTTTGTTCTTCAAATATAAAAACCAAAGAAAACATTGTTTATCCATAATTACCAAAAAACGCGTGATTACTCACATACTGGTAGCATTACCTACGGATCTATCACTAATTTATTATTTATCTATTTAATACAGCAACAAATACAATAATCTCTATCACACTTAGTTGTCGTAAGATATCTAGAACTAGTTAGAGAATTTAAATAGTCAGATCTCATTTAAACTTAAATAGTTGATATTATATCACCAAATTAGAATATACACTACTAATTATATTTTTCTTTGTTTATTATCATTAGAATAATACACCTTAATGATGGCATTTTTAATGATGGGGTTTCAAATTAATTATTGATTGGATGAAGCTTATTCTCCCTTATACATTCTATTAAGAAATTCTTCTAAATAAAATGTTAACTCTACATCTCTCTATTAGGTTTCACATATAAATATCAACACTTCTTTTATTCAAACACGTCAATCTCAAAACATTTAGGATAAGAAAAACTTTTAATTCCTCTATCAATTGTTCATATTTATTTGTTTTGCTGAAGAAAATGAAGATGTCTGGAGCATTTATGATTTTTATGATGATGGGAATACTATCAATGTTATCAAAATCTCAAGCTCAAACACATTGGTATAAAGATCCTACATTGTTTATCGAATATTTATCAGGTGAGATCGGTTTATGGAAGCTCAACGATCCTCATACTGATCCTACTGTGTCAAATAACGGTGTAGTTGGTGACTTCACAAACTTAGGAACTGTCACTGATTACCTGTCATTAGTTGATCACTCATTTCAATGGCAGAAGAGCGATTTCGACGCCTTGGTAGCCTTCATATACAAATATGATTGTCTAGTTAACATTTACGGTGAGCTTCTTCCCATAACATTTCCTCGTGATAGATTTAATAATTACTTACCTCAAATGAGCAAACCGGTACGGTTTTGGACACGTGAGGTAGTGAACATGCTCAATTATGGTTTACCTTTTTCGTCGATTCCATATCGTAAGGTTACATATGTAGGAGGGGGGTCTGCTCCCGTGGAGCCCAGTCCTGAAGAAAAGAAATTAGCCGCAGAATTGGCTGAGTGTGAGGAAGAACGTGCGACTCTTGAAGATAAACTGGAAAAAGAGAAAAAAGGCAAGAAAATTTGCATCGATAATCTCGAAAAATTGGGAAAACGGATTGGCTTGATAAACTAATTTCGTGTTTATAAAATCTATGTGTATTTCATTTGGGTTTCTGTGTGTCTCTTCGATCAATTTTCATCTTTGGTTGAATTTGGGCAGGTATCGCATTTCTTTTGTTTCAGTAGTATGTAATAATTTGTGCCTTATTATCAAATAAATTGTACGGGAACGTAACCTATAATAAAGTATATAAAGGAGTGTTCGTATATCTTGAATTAATAATAACACTTCTATGATTCGAATTCTTATAGTATTTATTAATTAATGTTTGTAAAAAATTCCCACAACAGTTCAGTAAGATATGGTATATATTTTGACTACATCCATGCCTATTTGGGTTTTATTGTCGGCTAGTTAGTCTCACCAATTACATGGATTATTAAATGACGTATGAAAGAGATACGCTCAAATTACCGATCAAGAATTATCTCAAAATATGGTACATATATATTTGCTTGGAGATCAATAAAAATAACCAAATCAAGGTTTAGCGACAGTGATGAAGTTAATTATGCGAGTATCACCAAAAATATATGTAGTTAAAATTTTATTTGCATTCCCCTCGAACCGAACAATCCCCTAAAAATCAGAATTGGATTCCTAGGGAACCTAATTCCCTCAAATCCTTCAATTTCCATTCCACTGATCCTGCGACGGAAAAGAATCCAATTCCTTGAGAAACCAAGAGAATTGATATAAAATGACTAAACTATCCCTTTTAAAAATACGTGTTTATGTCATTTTTGGTATTTCATTCCTAAAATATCGACTAAGAGAAAGAAAAAAATTAGAGATAGATGGAAATCAGATTTGAGTTTGTTTTATTTCTTCTTCCTTACATCAATAGACAAGGTAAGGAAATTAGTTCAGTCAGGTTTTAGAAATTCTAAGAACTAGGTATTTCAGTAATATTATGGATTTGAATTACCATGCAATTCAAATAACCTAAACCGAATACTATTTTCTTGATTAAGGAATCCATTTATAGGAATTCAATTCAAGGAATTGGATTACCCTATAATACAATTCCAAGGTCAACAAAAACATGAAACAAACGCGCTGTAATTGTTAATTTTGATCTAAGAAATCAATATTAGCTTTCAATAATTAATCAGGTGAGTTATTTATAATAATTCGTTCCGACTAGGGAATATATGTTAACACGTTAATCGTCACTGCTAAATTATTAAATGCATTATTAGCAAGGATTGGATTAAGTTAGGTAACAATGATATATAAAATCGATATTATTTATCAAAAATCAGGTGAATTAATTATTTATAAAGATTTGTTTCAACAAACAAATATTTGGTGTTTACTATATTCGACAATAATTGAAGGAATATATTAGGTGCATTATACTTAAGAATTTAACTAAACTTATAGCGGTAAACTATAATAGAAATATAGGTTAGTCGACAAGGAAGCTTCCATTTATATTTTATATAAGTAGTCTTATTGTTTTTTTGTCTTTGTTCTTCAAATATAAAAAACAAAAAAAACTTTGCTTACCCATAATTACCAAAAGAGCACGTGATTACTCACATACTGCTAACATTACTTAAGAATCAATCGCTAATTTATTATCTATCCAGTTAATGCAGCAATAAATTCCAATATCTAGTTAACTCGGTAGAGTTTTGTCCATACTTACTCTTTAGTTTATTTTATGTTTTCCTTAAATATCCATTTAAAGCAAATATTGTAATACAACGAACCTTAAATACAAGCAAATTAATCTAATTAATATCCTTTAAAATAATTTACCAAATGAACATCTCAACCGATATGTTTCACATGGGATGAGTTTTTCCATAATATTCTTGGTAGAAGGCTTATATGAAACAATAATCCAAAATAAAAATATACGAATCAATGATTATTAATTTGTAATTAATATATACAATCAATTAATTTATAATTAAATCAATATAGCAATCAAAAAAAAAGTAAGTTACTTATAATACTTGTTATCGATGATAAAACAACAACCATTTACAAATCATTCGTTGCAAAAATAATTATATCTAAAAATTGTGCCGTTAATTTGAAATTGTTGATATATACAAATTTCCTGGTCGCAATAATTAAGTCGTGGGAATGCACATTCCTGATAATCTTTCAAACTTTTGCATTTATTTTAATTACTATTTATAGATAATTATATATTATAATCAATTAAAAGGAAGATTAACGACATCAATTCCCCTTTTTTAACGATCAAATGTGTGATATGAAATATTGAAAACTAGTACAAATTAAATATATAGTGATCGGTATAATTCCGATGTTTAATCATGTTGGTTACGCATTAATTCATATGGCATTAGTAGTACGCATGTGATGCTAAATTAAGATATGGAAAAAAAAGTCAACTAACTATTCTTTATACCACTATTTATATTAATATAAAATAAATACACGCGTTAAAATGAAGATAGTTGATTAAATTAATTGTTAATTTTAGTATGCTGATTGAATCAATATGAACTTTTAATAATTAATCAGCTGAGTTATTTATAGTTATTCGTTTCGACTGGAGAATAGCTGGTAACACAGTACTCATCACTGCTAAATTGTTAAATGCGTTATTAGTAAGGATTGGATTAAGTTAACTAACAATGGTATATTAAAATCGATATTATTTTTCAAAAATCGGGAGAATTAATTATTTGTAAAGATTTTTTTCAACAAACGAATATTTGGTTTTTACTATAATCGACAACAATTGAAGGTATATATTAGTTGCATTATTCTTAAGAATTTAGCTAAACTAATAACGGTATACTATAATCAATAGAAATATAGGCTAGTTGGAAACAAAACTGCTATTTGTATTTTATATAGTAGTCTTACTGTTTTTTTGTTTTTGTTTTTTTGTTCTTCAAATATAAAAGCCAAACAAAACATTGTTTACCCACAATTACCAAAAAAACGCGTGATTACTCTCATACTGGTAGCATTACTCGCGGATCAATCACTAATTTATTATTTATCCAGTTAATACAACAACAAATACCATAATCTCTGTCACACTTAGTTGTCGTAAGGTATCTAGAACTAGTTAGAGAATTCAAATATTCAGATCTCATTTAAACTTAAATAGTTGATATATATTACCAAATTAGAATATATACTACTAATGATCTATATTTCTCTTTGTTTATTATTAATAAAATAATACGCATTAATGATGGCATTTTTAATGATGGGGTTTCAAATCAATTATTGATTGGATGAAGCTTCTTCTCCCTTATACATTCTATTAAGAAATTATTCTAAATAAAATGTTAACTCTACATCTCTCTGTTAGGTTTCACATATAAATATCAACACTTTTCTTATTCAAATTTGTGGGTAAAATACCCGACGGCCACGTGTAAACATCCCAAGGGATGAGTACACGGTAAGATGAGGAGGTTGGAGCACCGAATCATTCGTTGAAAGAAGGTTTTGTCTCAGTCGATGCAACTGCACAAGCGCCACATGAATGACGCGTGTATGTAAAGGTCTAATCTTCTCAGACGGCCAAGTATAAAAAGCAAGACCGCATTTCATGAAGGATAAGAACAGGAGTTGGGTAGTTGGGCATCGTGACGAAAGACTCGGAAAATCTATACTACGACCCAGAGGTGATGGAACACAAGGTTCTCCATAGAAGGGCATCACAATCCAAGGGAGAACGAGACAACTCGGAGGGAGGACCAAGTATGCCATCGGGAGGGACATTATAGAACGAGTCCAAGGGAGCCAGGACGATGGAAGACAGCTCACCCAACTCGGACGATCAAGCGACCACGAGTTTATTCTACCTATAAATACCAGTCCATGTACCAGGAGATGGACAACTTATGTAATCTTAGATGGTTTTTCTACAGAGAATTCCTGAGAAAGATTTAAATAGAGAGAAAGTGAGAAATATAGAAGAGATCTGTAACACTTTCAAGGTTAAGACCTTATAATCAATAAGAAAACATCTTGTTCTCCGTGGACATAGGTCTTCATGGCCGAACCACGTTATATGCTTCTGTCAATCTTTACATTTCATGCTATTTACATCTTTTTCATGTTGAATCTTGTATGTTTAAGTAGTTTTTAGTCTTTAATCTTACTTGGATGTAGTAGTGAGAAAATATGCAGTTACATTTTCGCACTAGAAACAGGGAGGTATGAAGATCTAATCTACCTCCTTAACAACAACTCTATATTGTTTTCATAATCTCTGTAAGAGAAGTGTTTTCACACTACAAAGTAGATTTCTGTTGAGATGAATGAGTAGAGCTCGAACTCAAAAATGATCTTTACGATCTAAGAAGTCTAGGAGAACCTCAAGATCAACAGATCTACGTTTTTTCACTAATTTTATTTAAGATTTCTTGTTATTTTCAAGATTTTCAAAGTCTTCCTAAAGTAGCCCAGGAGAGTTGTAGATCAGAGTAAATATGAAGTTTTAACGCTTTGGTGCTCAAACGATCTCCTCCGTGAAAGAGCTGGGAAGATATGCTAGTCAGTAGGCTACATAAGGAAACAATCACCTGATGAGAGTTGAAAAAGACGAACTTTTCATGATGTTCATCATCAAACTCACCATAATCTTGGAATCTCCTTCTTAAGAATTTAAATTTAAGTCAAGGGGAGGAATTAATGAGTATATAATCAATCATCAAACTCAAAGTTTGTTTGAAATCATAAGTTAAAAGATGATGAGATATATTTCCTAGAATGGGAAGACGTACTTAATCGTCATAATTAGATTCTTTCCCTATAGGGGTATGGCGTGTTGAAGGAGATATTTCCTCGAAAAGAGGGGACTGGAAAAACACCTTTTCTCCATCATCAACACCTCATGCAAAGAGGGATGTTTTGACATTTTCACATGTCTCCAAAATATACTACAAAGTCTTCCTGTACTAAACTGTCTAGTCTGAACTATGACTTAGTAATTGCATGTGACCTGCAAATTTAGGGTCCCACTTTTCTAAAAGAAAAGACAAATTAAGTATTGTTGCATATGTTGCAGGGAAGGTAATGGTGACACGAAGATCTACTCGTGCGAGCTAAGGAGAAAATGGTGGATCCCAAACAGAAGGACTCGACGATATGGAGCCAGGCGAGGCTCTGATCCCAGGCGAGGGACAACCCGATGACCAATATCGGGAAGGAATAACTGATAATTCTAGCTCCGAAGGCGAGGGAAACCCCTTCGAGAAGCATGATGATATTCATCTTACTCATCCAGGAGGGTTGAGCCGCTTGCCGAGACAAGCAACAAACAGTGAGGCCAAGAAGGATAGCCCTTCATACCTCGCCGATGCTAATGCTGCTACCGCAGCCATCTTGAAAACCCAAGAGGCACAGGATAAGAGAATGATGAAATTAGAAAGGTATAATAGAAAGCTGTAACAGAGAAACCGTAGGCTAAAATGCAAAGTAACCAAGAAGTTACCACTCACCACCATTGAACAAATCCCAGAGGAGGAAAACCTTTTCGAGCATCTGCAAGACGACGAACGAATTAACATCCATGACACCTCGAACGAGGAAACAACGGATCGATTTTATAAGGGAAGTAGAGGCGTGCCCGACCACGAGGATAGCCTATCCGAGGGGTCATCAGATGTTGATCCCAAGCACAAACGAAACAAGAACCAAATCGACGAAGTAAATATTGACTACGAGACCGAGAATCTCGCAGCCAAAAACCCAAGACGAGGGGAGAACTCTAGGTCAATTCATTCTAAGATTGTGTCATACGTTGAACAATCGGACGATGACTCAGGGCGATCAAGGCATCGTCATCATGAACCATCTTTCTCGTCCGAGAGAGCTCTTGGAAGAATAAAGAAGGCCGAAACCAGGCGAAATGAGGATGAATTGCAAGCCCGAGTCAACCGACTCGAATTAATGTATAGAGAAGCTACAGGGAAGCAGGAGAATAAGAAGTTGACAGTAGTCATGCAAGAAGCAGGACAATCTCCCTCATCTGAAAATCTACTAAGATTGCCATTCCCAAGGAAATGCTCCCTACCGGTGTTCATACCCCCGTTCATATGAACAGGAGATGCAATTGAGCACCTTAGGACTTATCGTATGACACTGACCACTGTGGCACCCATACATCGTGTGGAGATCCGCCGCGAGGCACAGTACTTAGACTGTAACACCATATCACACTCGGGGATAGCCACCCCCGTACGAGAAGGAAATATTACTGGACGACTTCACAAACGAAGCTTCAACGACGATGAAGTTTTCAGTGCGTCCAGAGAACCCCAATTGGAGGAGTGGATGAAACTTCCCATTACCTTTACAGCCTTAGAAGCACCAGAAGGAGGACAAAACCAAAGCGACCCACTAGTGGTCACGATGGCCATCGCACTCCCAGAGCACGAGGGCGAGGAGACAAAAAACAAGGCACTGCCATGGGAGATGCTCAGAATCTTGATCGATGGCGGCAGTTCTGTGGAGATTTTATTCTATGAAACATTTACACAAATGGGTCTCAAAGACGAATATCTCGTCCCCTCCACTTACAACATATTTGGCTTCAACGGGTCATCAACCCACCCAAAGGGTGAGGTAACGTTAGAAATTCGGGTGGGAAAGATCATCACCCTAACCACCTTCTGCGTGGTAGATGTACTATCACCTTACACAGCCATTATGGGACGATCCTGGGTCCACGGAATCAAAGGAGTGGCCTCGACTTACCATCAAAGGCTAATATTTCCTACGCCTGATGAAATGGCAGAAATCATTGGAGATACTACCGAAGAAAATCATTGCTACGAGATAGAAGTTCAATATGGAGATAACAAAATAAACTCTGCCAGAGAAAAAAATAAACGAGCTAAGAATGCCAAAATCAAGCCAAAATCGATGCTCACATAGCTAGAACGAATGACGCGAGACGATCAGGCAATGAACTCACAATGGACAATAACCTCCCATCGGACTCACCCATGGGACCAATACAAAACCTCTCCGATGTAGGGAATTAAAATCAAATTTCTCGGCCTCGGAGCCAACCAAGGAGGTCAACATCAGAACACCCGAAAACCCGGGTATGGTGAAAATAGGAACACTCTTCACCAAGGAATAATAAAAGAAGCTAATACAGGTTCTAAGGGAATATTCCGATGTCTTCGCGTGGCGTATGGAAGATATGTCAGGAATAGACCCCGAAGTGTGCTGTCATCACCTAAAAATTGATCCAAAGCACAAGCCCATGCAGAAAAAAAATGAGAAAAGTGGCACCAGAATACCATGAAGCCATCCATAAAGAGCTAAAGAAAATGGAAGCTTCAGGGGTGATATGAGAAGTCCAATATCCAACATGGATATGTAACATGGTGATCGTACCAAATAGAAACGGGGGAGTAAGGATCTGTATCGACTTTAGCGACCTTAACAAAGCTTTCCCTAAGGACAGTTTCCCACTCCCTAACATAGACCAACTTGTAGAAGCAACCTCAGGATACAGATTGTTGTCTCTGATGGACGGATACTCTGGTTATAACCAG